>NC_079197.1:2598214-2646286 GCF_029499605.1 Hyla sarda
CTCTCTTCCGACAGGAAGTTGTGTTATTCTCTTATTGTCAATGTGGTGTTATCTCAGCAGCTCCCTAGTTCCTCCCTGTCTCCCATCATCCTCTGCTGTCTCAGAGGCATTGCTGGATTTTGTCTCTGAGCTCTAGTCCCGCCCCCTGAGTGATGTCATCACCTTTGACTAGCTCCTACAGTTACATCACCATCTATCATATACACATCTATATCTTTATTGGGACATTTTTGGAAGAATGGTTTGGCCACAGCAGCTGCTTTATACCAAGCAATGCCACAGGCAGAAGAGCAGACAGGGAATGAATACAGCAGGTGCTGTAACCTTATCAATTGTATGATAGTCTGCTGTGAAATTAGAAGTTCTGCAGCAGGGAATTGGCATGATTGGGGGAGTTGTAGGCAGGGTGGGAGGCTGAGGGAAATCAATGCATTCTGGGAATTGTTGTACTGAGCAACTGCTCAATCAGGAAGTACAACCAGGAAGTACAGGATTATGACCCCCAAAAAAATGGCTTTTCTGTGGTATCAGAACTGGGGCAGAAAGGTGAACAGTACTATAGGCTTCTGCCACATTTTTATTATTATTATTTTATTATTATTTTTACCTGCTGTAGGGGTACCCCTTTAATGGAAATTTCCATCACTTCTCCCACTAGTGATGAAATAACACAGCTGTATATGCTTTAGAGCAGTGATTTCCAACGAGTGTGCCTCCAGCTGTTGCAAAACTCCAACTCCTATCCTGCCTGGAACACCATGGAAGTTCCTTGGTTCTATCTATGTCCGTGAACGCTGAATGATACCAAATGTATAAGGTCATATAAGGGAAATGATCTGCGCGGTCCTAGAAGGGGTTAAGGGATCTGTCATTCGGATGGTGGAATGCACCGTAATCCCCTCTCCGTCTGCCTCATTGCTCCCTGTGTTTTTGCTTTGCTGGTCGCCTGTGATGAATTTCCCGCTTGTCGGCTGCGAATCTTGAACTTGGGTCCTTAAAACTTGCGTGACAAGAGAGCGTTGGGGGAATTCAGCGGCTGCCGCACACAGACAGATGAGCAGCTTCCACTGACATCTGTGAGGAGCGAAGGAGGGGGCCGCGCCGGAGCGAAGGGTGGGGGGCCGCGCCGGAGCGAAGTATGGAATCAAATCATATGAGTCATCTGTCCTTGTCTAATCTCCTCTGAAATTGTTACCAATTAGACTCAAGGTTCTTTATCCTCCGAGTGAAGCTGGTGCCCACCCTGTCTAGAAAGAAGGATGAGACCCCCATAATACAGTGCCCACCCTGTCTAGAAAGAAGGATGAGACCCCCATAATACAGTGCCCACCCTGTCTAGAAAGAAGAGACCCCCATAATACAGTGCCCACCCTGTCTAGAAAGAAGAGACCCCCATAATACAGTGCCCACCCTGTCTAGAAAGAAGAGACCCCCATAATACAGTGCCCACCCTGCCTAGGATGAAGAATGAGACCCCCATAATACAGTGCCCACCCTGCCTAGGACGAGGATGAGACCCCCATAATACAGTGCCCACCCTGTCTAGGACAAGGATTAGACCCCTATTATACAGTGCCCACCCTGCCTAGGACGAAGTATGAGACCCCCATAATACAGTGCCAACCCTGTCTAGAAAGAAGGAAGCGACCCCCATAATACAGTGCCCACCCTGTCTAGAAAGAAGGAAGAGACCCCCATAATACAGTGCCCACCCTGTCTAGAAAGAAGGATGAGACCCCCATAATACAGTGCCCACCCTGTCTAGAAAGAAGGATGAGACCCCCATAATACAGTGCCCACCCTGTCTAGAAAGAAGGAAGAGACCCCCATAATACAGTGCCCACCCTGTCTAGAAAGAAGGATGAGACCCCATAATACAGTGCCCACCCAGCCTAGGACGAGGATGAGACCCCCATAATACAGTGCCCACCCTGTCTAGGACAAGGATTAGACCCCTATAATACAGTGCCTACCCTGCCTAGGACGAAGGATGAGACCCCCATAATACAGTGCCCACCCTGCCTAGAAAGAAAGAATAGACCCCCATAATACAGTACCCACCCTGTCTAGAAAGAAGGATGAGACCCCCATAATACAGTGCCCACCCTGCCTAGAAAGAAAGAATAGACCCCCATAATACAGTACCCACCCTGTCTAGAAAGAAGGATGAGACCCCCATAATACAGTGCCAACCCTGTCTAGAAAGAAGGATGAGACCCCCATAATACAGTACCCACCCTGCCTAGAAAGAAGGAATAGACCCCCATAATACAGTACCCACCCTGTCTAGAAAGAAGGATGAGACCTCCATAATACAGTGCCCACCCTGCCTAGGACAAGGATGAGACCCCCATAATACAGTGCCTACCCTGCCTAGGATGAGGATGAGACCCCCATATTACAGTGCCCACCCTGTCTAGAAAGAAGGAAGAGACCCCCATAATATAGGGCCCATTCTGCCTAGGATGAGACCCCCATATTACAGTGCCCACCCTGTCTAGGAAGAGGATGAGACCCTCATAATACAGTGCCCACCCTGCCTAGGACGAGGATGAGACCCCATAATACAGTGCCCACCCTGCCTAGGACGAGGATGAGACCCTCATAATACAGTGCCCACCCTGCCTGGGACGAGGATGAGACCCTCATAATACAGTGCCCACCCTGCCTAGGACGAGGATGAGACCCTCATAATACAGTGCCCACCCTGCCTAGGACGAGGATGAGACCCTCATAATACAGTGCCCACCCTGCCTAGGATGAAGGATGAGACCCCCACTATACATGGTGTATTGTATAGGTTAGTAGGTAGGATCTTTCTATAATAACTTTTCTGTAGAGTTTGTCATAACTCCATATAGTGACCTCATCACTCCTGTCCCTCAACACCATCAACTGCAACCTCTGCTGTTTAAAACATAGAAACCTAATAATCTCCCCCAACGTTTTGCCAATCGCAGCCAGCTTCGTCAAGGGTAGAGGTTCAAGTAGACCCTCTGTTGTAGACCACGCTGTGAGGATACTGTGCTTCAGGGCCTCAGCACCAAGAAGGTACGAGAATTACAAGACTGGACAAGGGCCCCTCTGCTTACACTAACCTGGTTGGAGTTAGTGCTGGGTGGCTGCCACATCATCAGAACGTTTCCTGTGTACGTCCCTCCAGATATAATGCTGCAAACCACTATATGAGTTAAAAGTATTTCACCACAAGAGGTCAACCTGCATAGATCCTCATGGGTAACAAACTGGACTGAGCAATATCTGTATTTCTTTTACATTAGTCACTGCCCTTGCACGCGCTGATAGCACCTCAGATAGTTCCCATCTGCAAAAGCAATCGTTAAAGGAACAGTGACCAAATACTCATTCATCTGGGCTAAAAGCTGTAACATCCTAAGCTGGGATGAAGTAACTGGAGGGTATTGGATTTGCACAATAATTTTCAGTAAAGTTGTTTCACAAAATTCTAGTGTCCAGAGGTCTCATCCCTGCACCTTGCACTTTGGGAACAACTCGATTGACAAAAGGTCAGAGTGGAAGATTCATTACACCCCCCTGACATCTCCTCAGGACTATCACTCTCAGCTAGACTGCAGCATAACGCTCATCATCCCCCATGGTCACCACATAGGTAGCTCAGAGATACCTGGTGGGTAAGTGGGAATCAGCGTTGCAGTGTTATGTAATATAAAGATGGATAATAAACTTATCAGCAAAGGTAAATCATTCACAAGTTTTGCAACAATTAAAACCCTATTGTATTTTTACTTATGTTCAATCTCCTACTGTAGTTTGTCGTATTGTGGTGCCATATTGTTGCCCATGGCGGTTCCGGTGCATTGTACATCTAAAATATAAACTTTTTTCAATAGCTAACACAGTCCCAAACCCTTGTCCTTTCTATTGCGCAGTTGTTACATTGTATCACTTTGTCTCTGTTTCTGATACTTCTATATATTGTCGTATTTATTGTAGCAGTTGTTACATTGTATCACTTTGTCTCTGTTTCTGATTCTTCTATATATTGTTGTATCTATTGTACAGTTGTTACATTGTATCACTTTGTCTCTGTTTCTGATACTTCTATATATTGTTGTATCTATTGTACAGTTGTTACATTGTATCTCTTTGTCTCTGTTTCTGATACTTCTATATATTGTCGTATTTATTGTAGCAGTTGTTACATTGTATCACTTTGTCTCTGTTTCTGATACTTCTATATATTGTTGTATCTATTGTACAGTTGTTACATTGTATCACTTTGTCTCTGTTTCTGATTCTTCTATATATTGTTGTATCTATTGTAGCAGTTGTTACATTGTATCACTTTGTCTCTGTTTATGATTCTTCTATATATTGTCGTATTTATTGTAGCAGTTGTTACATTGTATCACTTTGTCTCTGTTTCTGATTCTTCTATATATTGTTGTATCTATTGTACAGTTGTTACATTGTATCACTTTGTCTCTGTTTCTGATTCTTCTATATATTGTTGTATCTATTGTACAGTTGTTACATTGTATCACTTTGTCTCTGTTTCTGATACTTCTATATATTGTCGTATCTATTGTACAGTTGTTACATTGTATCAGGTCTCTGTTTCTGATCCTTCTATATATTGTCGTATCTATTGTAGCAGTTGTTACATTGTATCACTTTGTCTCTGTTTCTGATTCTTCTATATATTGTCGTATTTATTGTGCAGTTGTTACATTGTATCAGGTCTCTGTTTCTGATTCTTCTATATATTGTCGTATTATTGTAGCAGTTGTTACATTGTATCAGGTCTCTGTTTCTGATTCTTCTATATATTGTCGTATTTATTGTAGCAGTTGTTACATTGTATCATGTCTCTGTTTCTGATTCTTCTATATATTGTTGTATCTATTGTACAGTTGTTACATTGTATCACCTCGTCTCTGTTTCTGATTCTTCTATATATTGTCGTATTTATTGTGCAGTTGTTACATTGTATCACTTTTTCTCTGTTTCTGATTCTTCTATATATTGTCGTATTGTTGTAGCAGTTGTTACATTGTATCACTTTGTCTCTGTTTCTGATTCTTCTATATATTGTCGTATTATTGTGCAGTTGTTACATTGTTTCACTTTGTCTCTGTTTCTGATTCTTCTATATATTGTTGTATCTATTGTAGCAGTTGTTACATTGTATCACTTTGTCTCTGTTTCTGATTCTTCTATATATTGTCGTTTTTATTGTAGCAGTTGTTACATTGTATCACTTTGTCTGTTTCTGATTCTTCTATATATTGTCGTATTATTGTGCAGTTGTTACATTGTATCACTTTGTCTCTGTTTCTGATTCTTCTATATATTGTTGTATCTATTGTAGCAGTTGTTACATTGTATCACTTTGTCTCTGTTTCTGATTCTTCTATATATTGTCGTATTATTGTGCAGTTGTTACATTGTATCACTTTTTCTCTGTTTCTGATTCTTCTATATATTGTCGTATTTATTGTAGCAGTTGTTACATTGTATCACTTTGTCTCTGTTTCTGATTCTTCTATATATTGTCGTATTATTGTGCAGTTGTTACATTGTATCATGTCTCTGTTTCTGATTCTTCTATATATTGTCGTATTATTGTAGCAGTTGTTACATTGTATCACTTTGTCTCTGTTTCTGATTCTTCTATATATTGTCGTATTATTGTGCAGTTGTTACATTGTATCACTTTGTCTCTGTTTCTGATTCTTCTATATATTGTCGTATTATTGTAGCAGTTGTTACATTGTATCATGTCTCTGTTTCTGATGCTCCTATTTGTTGTCTCCTCCTGAGATGCTGTGATCTGTCTCCTCGGATGTTCTGCAGCAGCTGCATTTGTACGAGTCCTAGCAGATGTCCGCCCGCTGACGACCTCCATCCTATTTCATCTTTCATTGTTCTGAGGCAATTTTCCATCTAGTGAGCTGGCACAAGGGCCCTGGGACTGACAACTACAAGCCAAACAAACCCGGGGCAGTAAAACAAGTCATTGTTCCATGTCAGTGGAGATTGTCCATCCGTTCATCTTAAGCTGAATTCCAATACGTGAAAACAATTCTCTGGCCGATCTAAGCGCAAGTACAGACACCAGACAGTGGACGGAGCACAAACATATGATGGAATTATCGAATCCTCGGGTTCAGACTAGATATGGGATGCAAAGACCCCTGATGGGACTGAGACAAATCAATCCCACCTGGGGGTCTGCTGAGCCCCCCGTCTGACTGATTCAACCCATCCAATGATCCTTGTATTACGCAGGTGACATGTAATTCTACATTTCCCCAGCAGAGGTCACTGTAGTGAAAATGTATAGTTATAGGCTCCTCCCCACATGATCGTCAGGGATTTCAGCTGGATCGGCAGTAGTCAGTAGTTTGCTGGTCCAGACTTCATCTTAACATGTATCAGAACAAGCAATAACACAATGATAAGGGCTCATGTCGCCGCCATCACTGTTTTAGCCATTTTCAGTGTCATTTTTTTGTTTTTATTTCTTCTCTGTGGTGCTTTTCATTTTCCCGGTGGCTAGAAATTCCTTCTATAGTGCATTATTATATGCACCAGCTGAAGGCTCTGCTTTAAAGGGGTACTCCACTGCAAACATCTTAACCCCTATCCAAAGGAGATAGGGGATAAGATGTTAGATCATGGGGGTCCCGCTGCTGGGGATCCCCGCAATCTCTGGGCCGGCAGTGGCGGCGTCCGGAACACGGAAGCTTCTGGCTTCTGCATTCATGATGTCATGCCACGCCCCCTCCATTCATGGCTATGGGAGGGGGCAGGATGGCTAGTACATAGCCGTAACACCTCCTCCCATAGACATTAATGGAGGGGGCATGGCGGCCGGCATCACCAGTCATCGGGCACGGAGCAAAGTTCGTTCCATGCATTAAATGACAGGGGTGCCACAGTGGAGATTGCAGGGACCCCCACTATCTAACATCTTATCCCCTATCCAAAGGATCAGATGTTTTCAGCTCCTTTAATGGAAATAAAAGGTTTATAAATGAGCTGGTGCCAGAAAGTTCTACAGATTTATAAATTGTATCTATTTAAAAAACTTAACCCTTTCAGTACTCATCAGCTGCTGTTTGTCCTGGATGAACTCATGTAGTCCTTCCAGTCAGATACAGTGCTCTCTGCTGACACCTCTGTCCATGTCAGGAACTGTCCAGAGGAGGAGCAAATCTCCATAGCAAACCTCTCCTGCTCTGGACAGTTCCTGACATAGACAGAGGTGGCGGCAGAGAGCACTGTGGTCAGACTGGAAAGAATTACACAACTTCCTGTGGAGCATACAGCAGCTGATAAGTACTGGTGTATTCACACGTACAGTATACTGCACATATTTGATGCGCAGGATTTAAAGCTGCAGATTTTATGCTGCAAAGTTCAAAGTAAACTAAATGACTGAACAAAGCTTCAAACCTGCAGCTTTAAAGGGGTTCTCCACTGCTCAGCATTGGAACAAACTGTTCCAAACGCTGGGGCCGGCGCCGGGAGCTCGTGACATCATAGCCCCACCCCCTCATGCCGTCACGCCTCCCCCCTCAATGCAAGTCTATGGGAGGGGGCGTGACATCCGTCAGACTGGAAAGAACTACGCAACTTCCTGTGGAGCATACAGCAGCTGATATGTACTGGTATATTCACACGTACAGTATACTGAACATATTTGATGCGTAGGATTTAAAGCGGCAGATTTTATGCTGCAAAAGTTCAAAGTAAACTAAATGACTGAACAAAGCAGCAAACCTGCAAATCTACACAACTTCCTGTGGAGCATACAGCAGCTGATAAGTACTGGTGTATTCACGCGTACAGTATAATGCACATATTTGATGCGTAGGATTTAAAGCTGCAGATTTTATGCTGCAAAAGTTCAAAGTAAACTAAATGACTGAAGAAAGCTTCAAACCAGCAGCTTTAAAGGGGTACTCCGCTGCTCAGCGTCGGAACAAACTGCTCCAAACGCTGGGGCCGGCGCCAGGAGCTTGTGATGTCATATCCCTGCCCCCTCGTGTTATCACGCCCCGCCCCCTCAATGCAAGTCTATGGCAGGGGGCGTGGCATCCGCCACGCCCCCTCCCATAGACTTGCATTGAGGGGGCAGGGCGTGACATCACAAGGGGGCGGGGCTATGACATCACGAGCTCCCGGCACCTGATCTAGCATTCAGAACAGTTTGTTCCAACGCCAATCGGCGGAGTACCCCTTTAAATCCTGTGCATCAAATATGTGCAGGATACTGTACCCTAAAGCAGTGTCCCCCCCCCAACCTGTGGCTCCCCAGCTGTTGCAGAACTGCAACTCCCAGCATGCCTTCAGCTGGTACATTTAACAATGCACAATAGAAGGAACATCAGGGCACAGAAAAAAGCAAAAGAAAGAAATACAGTCAGAATCGCCACGTTAGGATATATATGCCCCTCCCCCACACGCTGGTAACATAACATTTCGGATGTCGCTATATGAGGGGTCGGTCGCTGTCACTGTTCCGGGTCAGTTATCGGTGGTTATGATATCGTTACATTGTTGCACTTTGTTTATATTTCAGCGTTTATCATTTTAACCTGATTGTTTCTTTTCTATTAATCCCATTTTCCGCATTATGGTTTCTTTTTCTCATCTCTTCGTTTTTAGTTCTTTTCATTTATTCTCTTTTCCTTTAAACCTATCAAACCTATCAAACTTCCATAAAAGAAAACAAAAATAAAAAGGGAAAACGTCTTCATTTTAAATTGTCCGGTTATCGAATGAATCTGCGCAATTCTGAGTGAGGGCACGAAGGCGGCGATGGATGCGTCCTCCAGGCGTGTGTGCAGACGTGCCGACATCTCACACATCTTCACATATATTAGCCAATTGTGTCCAGATAAGCGGAGGACAATGCTCTGTGTCGGCCATTTACCATTTTTCTTAACTCCACTTATCCAGACTGCTGAGGGGGTCGGGAGCCGGCGCAGAGTCTCACCCTGACGGGAAGCTATCCATCTCAATAAGGATCAGGCGCAGTTTCCCTCTCGCTGCTTGAAACAACAGATATAATTTGATTGGTCGCTGAGCTCGTTCCCTCCGGGGAATTCGAGAGAAAATAAAGGGATTTTTTTTTCTAAACACCAAATAGCAAAAACCTCCTGCCCTTAAAAACCAATGGGGAGGGGGAGGGGTGTATTTGGGGGATCTATGTCCCTAAACATGTAGAGTCACAAACTTTTGTTGTAAGATTTCTATTTATTTATGTTTTATTCTTTGCAAGAGAAATAAATAGTTACGAGTCACATTTCAATTATTACAATTATTATTTTCTTTTTGTCATAATTCATGAATTTACTTTTACTCTTGTATTGTAGTCATAGTTTGCTGCGCTATACAGTGGGGGGGGGGGGGGGGGGGGCGTTGGGTTGTAGGGACAGTGCTTACCAGTGTGCTTCCAGCTGTTGCAAGACTACAACTCTCAGCATGATCACTACATCTATTAAATATTCTGATTCCACATGTATAGCGGCAGCAGTATACAGATACAGCTGGAGGGGAGGTGTATAACTACTATATATCCTGATCTTATAGAGATAGTAGCAGCAGTATACAGATAGAGCTGGAGGGAGGTGTATAACTAATATATATCCTGATCCCATAGAGATAGCAGCAGTATACAGATAGAGCTGGAGGGGGTGTATAACTACTTTATATCCTGATCCCATAGAGATAGCAGCAGTATACAGATAGAGCTGGAGGGGAGGTATAAAACTACTATATATACTGATCCCATAGAGATAAGAGCAGTATACAGATACAGCTGGAGGGATGTGTATAACTACTATATATCCTGATCCCATAGAGAAAACAGCAGCAGTATATAGATAGAGCTGGAGGGAGGTGTATAACTACTATGTATCCTGATCCCATAGAGATAGCAGCAGTATATAGATAGAGCTGGAGGGAGGTGTATAACTACTATGTATCCTGATCCCATAGAGATAGCAGCAGCAGTATACAGATAGAGCTGGAGGGGGGTGTATAACTACTTCATATCCTGATCCCATAGAGATAGTAGTAGTATACAGATAGGGCTGGAGGGGTGTATAACTACTATACATCCTGATCCCATAGATATAGCAGCAGTATACAGATAGAGCTGGAGGGGGTGTATAACTACTTCATATCCTGATCCCATAGAGATAGTAGTAGTATACAGATAGAGCTAGAGGGGGGGGTGTATAACTACTTTATATCCTGATCCCATAGAGATAGTAGTAGTATACAGATAGGGCTGGAGGGGTGTATAACTACTATACATCCTGATCCCATAGATATAGCAGCAGTATACAGATAGAGCTGGAGGGGGTGTATAACTACTTCATATCCTGATCCCATAGAGATAGTAGTAGTATACAGATAGAGCTAGAGGGGGGGGGGGGGGGTGTATAACTACTTTATATCCTGATCCCATAGAGATAGTAGTAGTATACAGAAAGGGGGCTGAAGGGGTGTATAACTACTATATATCCTGATCCCATAGATATAGCAGCAGCATACAGATAGAGCTGGAGGGAGGAATATAACTATTACATATATGAATGCTATAGATGTAGACTGTAGCAGACTCTGTGGGCCGGGATGGTCTTGATGGCCCCTCATTCATGTTTTGTATATATATATATATATATATATATATTGATAGACCTCCGCTCTGTTTGCCACCATTTATCTACTGATTGATATCTATGTGAAATGTTTCCATTCATCTTATTCTGAGATGTTGTTTTTTCCTTGAGCTGAAATTAAGTCATTTTCTTTAGAAAGGGCACGGCGTGGGCACTGGCCGGGGTGGGCGGTAAGATGGTATTTTCTGAGAAAGAACCTGATATTATCAGAATTAATAGACCTCGTAATCAGATAATGAGGAACATGTACAGATACATTGTAACAAAGATCCTGCTGCTGATAATTGTATGTGTACCGCAAAATCATTTCCAGAATGAGCCGCTGTATCTAAGCCTGTCATCTGTGATATTGTCTTAGGAGTAATGTATCTAAGCCTCTTGTCTGTGATGCTGTCAACTATGCTGTATATTTAAGCTCCGATGTCTTCCTTGTTCCCCCCATATGTTCTCCTCTTATAGTTTTCTATCCCGACACTCTGATGTCTTCCTTGTTCCCCCATATGTTTTCCTCTTATAGTTTTCTATCCTGACACTCTGATGTCTTCCTTGTTCCCCCATATGTTCTCCTCTTATAGTTTTCTATCCTGACACTCTGATGTCTTCCTTGTTCCCCCCATATGTTCTCCTCTTATCGTTCTCTATCCTGATGCTCTGATGTCTTCCTTGTTCTCCCATATGTTCTCCTCTTATAGTTTTCTATCCTGACACTCTGATGTCTTCCATTTCCCCCCATATGCTCTCCTGTTATAGTTTTCTATCCTGACACTCTGATGTCTTCCTTGCTCCCCCGTATGTTCTCCTCTTATAGTTTTCTATCCTGACACTCTGATGTCTTCCTTGTTCCCCCCATATGTTCTCCTCTAATAGTTTTCTATCCTGACACTCTGATGTCTTCCTTGTCCCCCCATATGTTCTCCTCTTATAGTTTTCTATCCTGACACTCTGATGTCTTCCCTGTTCCCCCGTATGTTCTCCTCTTATAGTTTTCTATCCTGACACTCTGATGTCTTCCCTGTTCCCCCGTATGTTCTCCTCTTATAGTTTTCTATCCTGATACTCTGATGTCTTCCTTGTTCCCCCCATATGTTCTCCTCTTATAGTTCTCTATCCTGACACTCTGATGTCTTCCTTGTTCCCCCCATATGTTCTCCTCTTATAGTTTTCTATCCTGACACTCTGATGTCTTCCTTGTTCCCTCCATATGTTCTCCTCTTATACTTTTGTATCCTGACACTCTGATGTCTTCCTTCTTCCCCCATATGTTCTCCTCCTATAGTTCTCTATCCTGACACTCTGATGTCTTCCTTGTTCCCCCATATGTTTTCCTCTTATAGTTTTCTATCCTGACGCTCTGATGTCTTCCTTGTTCCCCCCATATTTTCTCCTCTTATCGTTCTCTATCCTGACACTCTGATATATTCCTTGTTCCCCCATATGTTCTTCTCTTATAGTTTTCTATCCTGACGCTCTGATGTCTTCCTTGTTCCCCATATGTTCTCCTCTTATAGTTTTCTATCCTGATGCTCTGATGTCTTCCTTGTCCCCCCATATGCTCTCCTGTTATAGTTCTCTATCCTGACACTCTGATGTCTTCCTTGTTCCCCCCATATGTTTTCCTCTTATAGTTTTCTATCCTGACACTCTGATGTCTTCCTTGTTCCCCCCATATTTTCTCCTCTTATCGTTCTCTATCCTGACACTCTGATGTCTTCCTTGTTCCCCCCATATGTTTTCCTCTTATAGTTTTCTATCCTGACACTCTGATGTCTTCCTTGTTCCCCCCATATGTTCTTCTCTTATAGTTTTCTATCCTGACACTCTGATGTCTTCCTTGTTCCCCCCATATGTTCTCCTCTTATAGTTCTCTATCCTGACACTCTGATGTCTTCCTTGTTCCCCATATGTTCTCCTCTTATAGTTTTCTATCCTGATGCTCTGATGTCTTCCTTGTCCCCCCATATGTTCTCCTCTTATAGTTTTCTATCCTGACACTCTGATGTCTTCCTTGTTCCCCCCCATATGTTCTCCTCTTATAGTTCTCTATCCTGACACTCTGATGTCTTCCTTGTTCCCCCATATGTTCTCCTCTTATAGTTTTCTATCCTGACATTCTGATGTCTTCCTTGTTCCCCCATATGTTCTCCTCTTATAGTTTTCTATCCTGACACTCTGATGTCTTCCTTGTTCCCCCATATGTTCTCCTCTTATAGTTTTCTATCCTGACACTATGATGTCTTCCTTGTTCCCCCATATGTTCTCCTCTTATAGTTTTCTATCCTGACACTCTGATGTCTTCCTTGTTCCCCCCATATGTTCTCCTCTTATAGTTTTCTATCCTGACACTCTGATGTCTTCCTTCTTCCCCCATATGTTCTCCTCCTATAGTTCTCTATCCTGACACTCTGATGTCTTCCTTGTTCCCCCATACGTTTTCCTCTTATAGTTTTCTATCCTGACACTCTGATGTCTTCCTTGTTCCCCCCCATATTTTCTCCTCTTATCGTTCTCTATCCTGACACTCTGATGTCTTCCTTGTCCCCCCATATGTTCTCCTGTTATAGTTTTCTATCCTGACACTCTGATGTCTTCCTTGTTCCCCCATATGTTCTTCTCTTATAGTTTTCTATCCTGATGCTCTGATGTCTTCCTTGTTCCCCCATATGTTCTCCTCTTATAGTTTTCTATCCTGATGCTCTGATGTCTTCCTTGTCCCCCCATATGTTCTCCTCTTATAGTTTTCTATCCTGACACTCTGATGTCTTCCTTGTCCCCCCCATATGTTCTCCTCTTATAGTTTTCTATCCTGACACTCTGATGTCTTCCTTGTTCCCCCATATGTTCTCCTCTTATAGTTTTCTATCCTGACATTCTGATGTCCTCCTTGTTCCCCCATATGTTCTCCTCTTATAGTTTTCTATCCTGACACTCTGATGTCTTCCTTGTTCCTCCATATGTTCTCCTCTTATAGTTCTCTATCCTGACACTCTGATGTCTTCCTTGTCCCCCCCATATGTTCTCCTCTTATAGTTTTCTATCCTGACACTCTGATGTCTTCCTTGTTCCCCCATATGTTCTCCTCTTATAGTTTTCTATCCTGACATTCTGATGTCCTCCTTGTTCCCCCATATGTTCTCCTCTTATAGTTTTCTATCCTGACACTCTGATGTCTTCCTTGTTCCCCCGTATGTTCTCCTCTTATAGTTCTCTATCCTGACACTCTGATGTCTTCCCTGTTCCCCCATATGTTCTCCTCTTATAGTTTTCTATCCTGATGCTCTGATGTCTTCCTTGTTCCCCCGTATGTTCTCCTCTTATAGTTCTCTATCCTGACACTCTGATGTCTTCCTTGTTCCCCCATATATTCTCCTCTTATAGTTTTCTATCTTCCTTTATGTCTTCTTTGTTTAGAAGAAGACAGAATAGCAAAATGTATATGTAACATTAAAGGGCTGAAGTAAATCAATTTCTCCTCCCATTATTACAATTGAATTAAAGAATGAACGGAGTAAGAAGGCTGTGTTCACACAATTTAGTTTTTTTGTGGTTTTGATGCGTCTTTCCTGCAATTTTGCCATTTTTTTGGCAAAATTGCAGCTAAAATGGGGCTATTTTACTGCGATTACACAACTTAAGGTAAAGTATGGTAATTTTTGCAGCAAAAATTACAGTGAAATCCCAGGAAAAATGCATCAAAAATGCAGAAAACCTAAACTGAGTGAACACATCCAACGTTGCACACAGTATACAGTATATCTAATGACTTGTGGATCCATTTAAGAATGCAATTAAGAGTCTCTTCGTGAAATCTTATTACATCAGGTATTGTTGTTTGTTTGTTTTGTTTACAAACCCCAGAGATCTCTTTTAATTTTTAGTGTTTGATTTTTTTTCACTTCCTTCTACATCGCTCAGAAAGATGTTTTTTTTTCTTTAAGTGCAGAAAACAAAGCAGTAAGTGTCCTCCTATAGTTTGTAAGTGTGAACAAGAAAAGGTTGGTCCGCACCATTAACTCTCAAATCCTAATTGATTTTCTTTTAAGGGAAACTATTGGGTTTGGAGACAGAACATGTAATGTGGAATCTAATTAAAGCGCAAACACCTGTGAAGTTATGTGCGCCCAAAAACCAGGACCCCCCCCCCCCCCCGCTCCACTCACAGTCCCTATAGGAGGACATGACAGCTCAAGGGACCAGGCAGGACAGAGCTGAAGAAAGTCACTGCTCATTGTGTATATATATATATATATATATATATATATATATATACACTAGAACTGAATGTATTCACAGGTCCCTGCTCATCTATGTCACCGAACTGCAACCTGGCCTAAAGACCACAAGTGGCAGCGCACTGTGTAATAATGACACGCTGACACTCGGGGTACAGGATGATCACACTCGGGGTACAGGATGATAACACTCGGGGTACAGGATAATAACACTCGGGGTACAGGATGATAACACTTGGGGTACAGGATGATGACACTGGGGGTACAGGATGATAACACTTGGGGTACAGGATGATCACACTCGGGGTACAGGATGATGACACTGGGGGTACAGGATGATAACACTCGGGGTACAGGATGATGACACTCGGGGTACAGGATGATAACACTCGGGGTACAGGATGATAACACTTGGGGTACAGGATGATCACACTCGGGGTACAGGATGATCACACTCGGGGTACAGGATGATAACACTTGGGGTACAGGATGATCACACTCGGGGTACAGGATGATAACACTCGGGGTACTAGATGAGAATAACACTCGGGGTACAGGATGATAACACTTGGGGTACAGAATGATAACACTTGGAGTACAGGATGATAACACTTGGGGTACCGGATGATGACACTCGGGGTACAGGATGATGACACTCGGAGTACAGGATGAAAACACTTGGGGTACAGGATAATAACACTTGGGGTACAGGATGATGACACTTGGGGTACAGGATGATGACACTTGGGGTACAGGATGATAACACTTGGGGTACAGGATAATAACACTTGGGGTACAGGATGATGACACTTGGGGTACAGGATGATGACACTTGGGGTACAGGATGATAACACTTGGGGTACAGGATGATAACACTTGGGGTACAGGATAATAACACTTGGGGTACAGGATAATAACACTTGGGGTACAGGATGATGACACTTGGGGTACAGGATGATAACACTTGGGGTACAGGATGATAACACTTGGGGTACAGGATAATAACACTTGGGGTACAGGATGATGACACTTAGGGTACAGGATAATAACACTTGGGGTACAGGATGATGACACTTGGGGTACAGGATGATAACAGTCGGGGTTCAGGATGATAACACTTGGGGTACAGGATGATAACACTTGGGGTACAGGATGATAACAGTCGGGGTACAGGATAATGACACTTGGAGTACAGGATGATAACACTTGGGGTACAGGATGATAACACTTGGGGTACAGGATAATAAAACTAGGGGTACAGGATAATAACACTTGGGGTACAGGATGATGACACTTGGGGTACAGGATGATAACACTTGGGGTACATGATGATAACTCTTGGGGTACAGGATAATAACACTTGGGGTACAGGATGATGACACTTAGGGTACAGAATAATAACACTTGGGGTACAGGATGATGACACTTGGGGTACAGGATGATAACAGTCGGGGTTCAGGATGATAACACTTGGGGTACAGGATGATAACACTTGGGGTACAGGATGATAACAGTCGGGGTACAGGATAATGACACTTGGGGTACAGGATGATAACACTCGGGGTACAGGATGATAACACTTGGGGTACAGGATAATAACACTCGGACTACAGGATAACACTTGGGGTACAGGATAATAACAATTGGGGTACAGGATGATAACACTCGGGGTACAGGATGATAACACTCGGGGTACAGGATAATAACACTCGGGCTACAGGATAACACTTGGGGTACAGGATAATAACAATTGGGGTACAGGATGATAACACTCGGGGTACAGGATAACACTTGGGGTACAGGATAATAACAATTGGGGTACAGGATGATAACACTTGGGGTACATGATAATGACACTTGGGGTACAGGATGATGACACTTGGGGTACAGGATGATAACAGTCGGGGAACAGGATAATGACACTTGGGGTACAGGATGATGACACTTGGGGTACAGGATGATAACACTTGGGGTACAGGATAATGACACTTGGGGTACAGGATGATGACCCCCCATTCCAGGTGCTCCCTCCACCCCCTATCTTCTGTTTAGCGGGTGCAGCAGATCCCTATTACATTGTCTCTTATATAAGGGATCTGTCCTCATTGAAGACACTTAATATCCAGGACGTTGCTCTGTTACTATAATATTATTTCAAGCCTTTCCTGTCGTTGGATCTGGAGTTGCTGAGCTTCTCCCCTGTGCATCGTGCAGCTGCTAATATCTCTGTAACAACATTCATCCTGTGCAGCCGGGCAGCATGAAGCCGCAGTAATCATCATTAATATTAGTTACGGTTATTGATTTCCGCTTTACGCGATGGATTCCTGCTCCTGACTGTCACAATGACTCTTCCCGCTGTCACACAGACGCTCCTCTCTTTCCAATCAGCTGCTGGAACATTTCCATCCATTCAGCTTTCCGCAGACTGATGAGACACGGTGACGGGACAGTAGGAAAAGGGCGCAACTTTATTCATATCTGCTTAAATGATACTTTGTATCAGACTTTAAAGGAATGTAACATGTGCATTTACAGACTAAACAACCAGACACATTACAATAGTGGTCATCAAACTGTGAACATCCGGATGTTGCAAAACTCCAACTTCCAGCATGCCCCGACAGCCAACGGTTGTCCGGGCATGCCGGAAGTTGCAGTTTGGCAACATTGGGAAGTCCATAGTATTCTATAAGACTTTTCTTTTTGTTAAAGTCCCCACTTGTGCTACCGATTGGGACAGAAGGGAAGCATTAATCTTTAACAATAATTTGCTTTCCCTTAGACCTTACAGCAGCACACAAATTATTCTCCTTTTTCTTTTTTTCTTCTTCTTGTTCTTACACAATGCCACTTGGGCACTTGAATTAATTTGATCATTCATGGTTATTCAATAATTTCAAAAATAATTCTGTCTGCCCTACCAGTCCATAAGGGCAGAAATACCCAACTCGTGCTGCTGTTAGGACTAAGGGAAAGAAAATTATCCCGAAATATAAATAGTTTGTTCTGCAGTACCTAAGAATGTAGCAGGCTTTTCTAATTAATATTATTTAAGTTGTATAATATCCAAAAGCTTTTACCTGTAGTGCGCCTCACCCTCCTCATGAATGGAGATGCCCCCTCCATGCATCTCTACATGAGAGCCCCAGTGGTCAGCCCCCCCTCCCCCCCCCAATGATCTGACACATATCCCAGATAAGTTTTTGGATACTGTACTACCTTCTTAACCCCTTAATGACACACGGCATACACGTACGCCATGGTGCAATCCTAAAGAGTGGCAGCAGCCAGGACTCAACGCTAATGCCAGACATCAGCGTGATCGTCATTAACCCTTCAGATGCTGCGATCAAAGCAAATTCCTCAAAGCATACCCATTTCATTACGAAAAGTTATAATTGATTTAAAAGTTGTAATATTTAGCAAAGTTGGGTGTCGGTGTAATCGTATGGACCTACAGAATGAAGATAACGGGTGGTTTTATCCATAATGTGCACTGTGTAGAAATGAAACCCCCCAAATTTGCTAAGTTGGTGGTAGGTGAAGAGCAGGTGGTGATGTGGAGGTTGTTTAATTAAAAAAAAAACTTTTTTTAGGGGGGATGGGGCTTTGCCGTATATTTTGTTACTTTTATGCTATTAAAAGGCGAAGTGGATAAAACTAAAAGGAAAAATAAACAAAAATCGCTGCATCCTTTAAAGGGTACTCCGGTGAAAAACTATTTTTTTTTAAATCAACTGGTGCCAGAAAGTTAAACAGATTTGTAAAAATCTTCTATATAAAAAATCTTAATCCTTCCAGTACTTATCAGCTGCTGTATGCTCTACAGGAAGTTATTTTCTTTTTGAATTTCTTTTATGTCTGACCACAATGCTCTCTGCTGACACCTCTGTCCATATTAGGAACTGTCCAGAGAAGAAGCAAATCCCCATAGAAAACCTCTCCTGCTCTGGACAGTTCTTGACATGGACAGAGGTGTCAGCAGAGAGCACTGTGGAAAGACAGAAAAGAAATTCAGAAAGAAAAGAACTTCCTGTGGAGCAGCTGATAAGTACTGGAAGGATTAAGATTTTTTTATATAGAAGTAATTTACGAATCTGTTTAACTTTCTGGCACCAGTTGATGGCACCATAAAAATAGTTTTTCACTGGAGTACCCCTTTAAGGGGTTAAAAAATTACCATTATGCACTCATAGTTATGCCCAGTCATAAGGTTTTCCCATAGGTAGGGACCATAGAGAACTTAGAATTATAGGTTAATCTGTCACTGGAAATTTTGTGGACACGTATGGGTAGTCACAGGTGCCCCCTAAATTGTCGATCTGAAGGTGCCCCCCATATACTGTATAAACTGTATGTCCCCATAGATGCCAAGCCACAGGTACCCCTATCATTTCCAGCTGCAGACCACCCTCAAAATTGCCAAACACCCCCAAAAATTGCTAACCAAAGACCCCCCAAAATTGCCAACTACCCCTCTACAGCTACCAGCCACAGCCCTTTAATATGACCAGTCACAACCCCCTGATTATTGTCAACCTACGTTTCCTCCAGAACTGCACGGACCCCACGTCTTCCTCCTGGAATGAAATAGCGTCACGTGTACCCCCCCCCCTCCCCCACACACTGAGTCTGATGTTATTAGGGACGCCCCGCTGTAATCAGCATGTGGGCAATACACAGACAAATAAATACATAAAAAAACAACAAATATACGATCAGAAAACAAAAGTTACTACAATCAAAAATATTTATATAAGTAATTTGTTTCAGTCCCTGTTGTTGCAACAAATAAAACATAAATCAATAGCCGAACTGTTGCATGCTGCCCAAATCTATGTAGAGGAGAGAGGAAGGGGTAGAGAAGAATGGATTAGCTGGAGAGAGTCAGAGGCAAACAAAAGAGAGACTACAGGAGGTCATGAGTGAGTATTAGATCTCAACCTGTGCTTTATTTACAGCTTACACTGCTCAGTACTGCTCTATAATGTCCTCCGTGCTGTCATATAGAGACATATGGAAGTAGTATGGCTTCTAAATAAACCAGAATAAGAGGGTTGTGTTTTGCAACAGCTGGAGGCCCCCTTTTTGGGAAACACTGCTCTACTTTATGAAAGATAACTCCTTTACAGATTTTTACACTCACAATCAAACTAAGCATTATTTTTAATAAAGACCTATGAAGATTTTTTTGCATCATTAAAAGTACAAAATAAGAATTAAAAATGCCTATAATGATAACAAAAAGCATCATGGGAGGTACTCGATCAATACAAGATATTGTTATTTCCAGTTTTATGTATACAGCCCCAATGTAAATGTAAATTTATGTTACAGACGGCAACAAAGGGTTAAGATAGAAAACAGCGACACACGACTGCAGACTACACAAGCTTTGTAGTCTGTTACCATGGAGACATGTAGCTCTGGATATAAACTGTATACTCAAATTTTGCTTTATATATATTATTTTATTTCTTAATTTTTTTTATTTTTATTTTTTCCTTTTTCCCCTGGTTATCACTTGGAGTCTGCGGGTATTGTGGTGACCATTATTCCTCGCACCCTTCTGCATTGCATCGGTAAAGAAGAAGGGGTTATCTTTAACAAATTAGCGCATTGTCTAGTGTAAACACGACATCTCACGCAATGTCGCGCAGCAGAATTTCTTCCATACCAGCTCCCTGTTCACTGTTTGGAGACCATTATTCCCTGCAGACACTGAAGCAGCAGGGGGCGTCCTGTCTTAGTGCTGCCCAGCAGACTTGTGAATGCAGCTCTGGATGTGACTGGAGTATAAGACATGATGAAGTTTTTCCAAAGTTGAGAATGTGTGATAGTTGTGATCACATTCTTTAATGTTTCCGGCCCCAAAAAAACGTCAGTGTAGGTCCTAAAAATACTGACCTATTAATTTGTAAAAGAAAAAAAAAAGCAGCTCAAGTTGGTCCTAAAACAGAAAACAGACCATTAGCTCACTGGAGGGTCAGTTACATGCTGCCTGAGTCTATGTAGAGGGGTATAGTATAGTGGAATGGATGGAAAGAGTCAGAGACAAATAAGACAGAGACTACAGGAACTTATGAGTGAGTATTAGATCTCGCCCTGGGCTTTATTCACAGCTTACACTACTCAGTACTGCTCTATAATGTCCTCCATGCTGCTTCTGCAGGTGTATAGATGCAGTATGGTTTTTAAATAATTCAGAATAAGAAAAAGTTGTTCCAAAGTTGAGAATGTATAACATTGTATAACATTCTTTAGTGTTTTCTGCCCATAAAAAAACCTGTCAGTCCAGATCCTAAAAAAAAAAACCACCTGTAAATTGTTGTAACATTTCTACCTCTGAAGAATTTGAGAACGGTATTAATGGAGTTAATGGTATTAATCCTGAGAAGATGGGCTTCTTCACCTACTGAACACCGCCCGACGTATGACTCATCTCCGCTGCTGCAGATTTCTTCATCAGGGAACAGAACCTTTGAGTCAATCGTTTTGTTTTTGCCAAAATGGATCTTGAAGCCTTTTAAAACGTGATTCAGACAGGAAAGGAAAAGTTGTGGAGAAGTCATTTTAATGGAGAGTGCACTTTGTTACTTTATTTTCTCCGTCAGCTCCACAACCTATATTCAACTACCAAGTGCGGGAACTTAATAGACCAATGTTACCAGGGAAGACTGGAGCCGCAGACGATGGTTTGTTCTTTTCTTCCTACTCAGTTTCTACAAATTATTCTTTAAAGGGGCACTCCGCTGCTCAGCATTTGGAACAATCTTTTCCTGACACTGCAGCCGGTGCCGGGAGCTTGTGACGTCATAGCCCCACCCCCTTATGATGTCATGCCCCACCCCCTCAATGCAAGTCTATGGGAGGCGCGGGCATGATGTAATAAGGAGGCGGGACTATGACATCACGAGCTCCCGGCGCCGGCTCCAGTGTTCAGAACAGTTTGTTCCAAACGCTGAGCAGCGGCGTACCCCTTTAACTAGCCTTTCACCGCTCCCCTGGTGCTGCCAATATCGCAGTCCCGTCCTCCGGTCCTGGTCTTCTTCTTGCTTTTGGTGCCCGATTAAAATAATACATACTGTTAATGATCCTGTACAGTGTACGACGAATACGTAAAGAAACAAACAACCTTAAATTGCTGCTTTTTGGTCACATCATTTATTTCAGAAAATAAAATAAAAAGTGATCAAAAAGTCCCATATACGCAAAAGTGAAACCAATAAAAACTACAGATAACAGAATAGGCCAATTTTACATACAGTTTTTTTTTTTTTATTTTTTTTTTAAACCAGTACAATAATAGTAAAGCAAGTACCCTTGGGTATCATTTTAAAGGGGTACTCCGGTGAAAACCTTTTTTCTTTTAAATCAACTGGTGGCAGAAAGTTATATATTTGTATTTGTATATTACTTCTATTAAAAAAATCTTAATCCTTCCTGTACTTATTAGCTGCTGAATACTACAGAGGAAATTCTTTTCTTTTTGGAATGCTCTCTGATGACATCACGAGCACAGTTCTTTCTGCTGACCTCATTATAATAATAATAACGCTTTATTTATTGTTGTCCTTAGTGGGATTTGAACCCAAGTCCCCAGCACTGTCCCCAGCTGCCCTTAGCATACATCTGCTATGCATGGTTGCTAAAATGGACAGAGATGTCAGCAGAGAGCACTGTGTTCGTGTTGTCATCAGTGTTCCAAAAAGAAAGGAATTTCCTCTGTAGCATTCAGCAGCTAATAAGTACTGCAAGGATTAAGATTTTTTAATAGAAGTAATTTACAAATATGTTTAACTTTCTGCCACCAGATGATTCAAAAGAAAAAAAAGGTTTTCACCGGAGTACCCCTTTAATCATATTGATCTACAGAATAAAGAAAATATGGACTTTTTAAGGTAAAGTGTACTGGTAAAAATTATACCCCCCAAAAGCTGCAAAATTGTGGTATTCTTTTTAATTTCCCCACAAAATAATTTTTGGGGTTCGCTGTACATTTTATGGTTACAAAGTACAATCAGTCACGTAAAAAAACACTGATCTATGGGCATTCCAATTTGTCATTCCTTTTAGTATGTCCCTCATATGGGTCTGTGGATGGAAATAGAAGCGTTATGACTCTCAGAAAAAATAAAACCCAGCTGTGTCCTGAGGGGTTAAAATATTAAATCACACCCCACTCCCCATTTCTAAGGTGTCTGCTCCCTATGGCACCCTCCATCCTTTCCCCTTACGGTCTACTCTCCTCTCTTATGTTTGTTAAAGGGGTAGTCCAGTGGTGAAAAACGTATCCCCTATCCTAAGGATAGGGGATAAGTTTGAGATCGCGGGGGGTCCGACCACTGGGGCCCTCTGCGATCTCTCTGTACGGGGCCCCGGCTCTCCGGCCAGATAGCGGGTGTCGACCTCCGCACGAAGCGGCGGCTGACACGCCCCCTCAATACATCTCTATGGCAGAGCCGGAGATTGCCAAAGGCAGCGCTTCGGCTCTGCCATAGAGTTGTATTGAGGGGGCGTGTCGGCCGCCGCTTCGTGCGGAGGTCGACACGCCCCCTTCCCACGGGCTGTTGGGGCTCCGTACAGGAGATCGCAGGGGGCCCCAGCGGTCGGACCCCCCGCGATTTCAAACTTATCCCCTATCCTTAGGATAGGAGATAAGTTGTTCACCACTGAGTCATCACTGGACTACTCCTTTAAACCCATAGACCAGTAGTCTCCAAACTGCGGCCCTCCAGATGTTGCAAAATTACAACTCCCAGCATGCCCGGACAGCCGTTGGCTGTCCGGGCATGCTGGGAGTTGTAGTTTTGCAACATCTGGAGGGCCACAGTTGGGAGACCACTGCCATAGACAGCATATACAGACTTACTATGTATCTTACAAGACCTGGGATGACTCCTATTGGCTTAGAGTCCTGATGACATCACCAAAGGTCCTAGAAGATCCAAAGTAAGTGTTTGTGCTGTCTATGGGCTCTGTGCAGCCCTCACTACTGTATTCATATATATATATATATATATACACACACACACTGTCTAAATCCTGTATACTGAGACCACGATTACTACCACTAATACTAGTATACATAGCAAGAGGATTGCAGCCAGGGACCGGAGCGGGATATCGGAGGCACCGCGGGAGCGCTGGGGGGATGTAAAGGTTTATTTTTTTTTCATATATAACATAGAATGGACATAGATCTAGGAGGACGGGATAGGAGGTCTGGATAGGAGGACGGGATAGGAGGACAGGATAGGAGGACAGGATAGGAGGTCTGGATAGGAGGACGGGATAGGAGGTCTGGATAGGAGGACAGGATAGGAGGTCGGGATAGGAGGACGGGATAGGAGGTCTGGATAGTAGGACAGGATAGGAGGTCGGGATAGGAGGACGGGATAGGAGGTCTGGATAGGAGGACAGGATAGGAGGTCGGGATAGGAGGTCTGGATAGGAGGACAGGATAGGAGGTCGGGATAGGAGGACGGGATAGGAGGTCTGGATAGGAGGACGGGATAGGAGGACGGGATAGGAGGACAGGATAGGAGGTCGGGATAGGAGGACGGGATAGGAGGTCTGGATAGGAGGTCTGGATAGGAGGACGGGATAGGAGGACGGGATAGGAGGTCGGGATAGGAGGTCTGGATAGGAGGACGGGATAGGAGGACGGGATAGGAGGACGGGATAGGAGGACGGGATAGGAGGTCGGGATAGGAGGTCTGGATAGGAGGATGGGATAGGAGGTCAGGATAGGAGGTCGGGATAGGAGGTCGGGATATGACAACAATATATGAGGACGGGATATGAAGTCAAAAGTTTCCTCCTTTATTTATTTTCCTCCCCAACAAGGATTAGGAAGGAAAAACCGGACAACGCCGAGTACTCAGCTAGTGTATATATATATATATCATGCACAGTGCTGCATCATAGTCAAGAGATATAATTTATAATACAACATAGGACTACAACTCCCAGTGTGGTTTCCCTGTCTGTGCCTCCTCCCCCGGCCTTAAAGGGATGTGGTGAGTAATTACATAGGCCACACAGAATGACCACACTGGGAGTTGTAGTTTATATTGTACATTTACAGTCCGGCAAGCAACATTAACATAAGGCTCTGCTGTACTGTAGCTCATGATGGACTAATAGACTTATGCAGCAGGCTGCTGGGAGTAGTAGTACTAGAAGGGCTGTCAGTGTGTCCTCCCCATAAGGACAATTTTCTTACATTTAATCACAGGCAGTGACAAGTACTTCCATCCGTCACTGCCTGCAGTCCGGGCTCCTCGGGGGCCGTCCTCACACTTCCTTCCTCCTCAGCGGTGCCTGTGTTGGCTGACAGGATGATAACACTGGGTAACTTGTAAAGAGCAGAAGAAGAAGAGCTGTCATCTCCCATCATGCTCTGCAGGCTCCTCCTCTCTTCTTCGTGTCTCCCCACAGACTGCACAGGCTTTTGGCGTTTTGACCTGCAGTCTATGATAGTGGGGGAACTGGTGACCTCTGAGATCCGACACAGAGGGTGCAATGAAGAGATTACATGCTGCTGCCTGCGTCGGACCTGTGATGTCATCAACGCGCTCCTGCAGGTCTAAACCAGCCTGTTGCCGTAGAGCATAGAGATGTAAGTGCGGCCATGGGTCCCATAGCTGCTGCCAGTCAGGGTTCTAATTGGCCCGGCCAGTGCCTGAAATATGACAATCCAGCCCTGACTGTATTTTGCCCCGATTTGCGCAGAATCGTGGTAAAAATTCTGCAAAATACAGTATTGTGAGTATGGATGTAAATATATTCAGAGGCCCTCTTTTGGATGGGGGTTCTGGGCAACTGCCCAGGTTGCCCCACCCTAACGATGGAGATTGGAGATGAGGCAGTAGGATGTATCTAAGCATTGTGGCGGCCATATTTACTCCTCCCTGGCTGTAGAGACTGTCAGCCGGACAATGCTCCAGGAGGGTTCCGCTCCAGAAAGGTTTTTTTTTCTTGCTTCCTCGTCCTTCACAGTCTTCAGACCATAATCCTGCAGACACCTCCGGAACAGGTCAGGACCTCCACCTAATGTCTGCAAGGAGCGATCCTGTCCACATGGGCCGATAAACCTAGAAAAGTAATTCGCAACAGGGAAGAGAGGAAAACACGAAGACTGGAAACCAAATCCACCCAAGGAGCCGACGCCAAAACAAACCTCTTCATACTCCATGTGGAGAACATTGGGACCCACCATGGGAAAGGAAGACTGCAACCTCTCTCCTCCCTCTGTCACAATAGAAGAGAAGAAAACAGGCAAACAGCAGCGCCCCCCAGAGGATACAGTACAGTAGTGCACCCACTGCCACAACACAACCCTGCGCCCCCCAGAGGATACAGTACAGTAGTGCACCCACTGCCACAACACAACCCTGCGCCCCCCAGAGGATACAGTACTGTAGTGCACCCGCTGCCACAACACAACCCTGCGCCCCCCAGAGGATACAGTACAGTAGTGCACCCACTGCCACAACACAACCCTGCGCCCCCCAGAGGATACAGTACAGTAGTGCACCCACTGCCACAACACAACCCTGCGCCCCCCAGAGGATACAGTACTGTAGTGCACCCGCTGCCACAACACAACCCTGCGCCCCCCAGAGGATACAGTACAGTAGTGCACCCACTGCCACAACACAACCCTGCGCCCCCCAGAGGATACAGTACAGTAGTGCACTCACTGCCACAACACAACCCTGCGCCCCCCAGAGGATACAGTACTGTAGTGCACCCGCTGCCACAACACAACCCTGCGCCCCCCAGAGGATACAGTACAGTAGTGCGCCCCCCAGAGGATACAGTAGAGTAGTGCACCCACTGCCACAATACAACCCTGCGCCCCCCAGAGGATACAGTACAGTAGTGCACCCACTGCCACAATACAACCCTGCGCCCCCCAGAGGATACAGTACAGTAGTGCACCCGCTGCCACAATACATTCCTGCGCCCCCCAGAGGATACAGTACAGTAGTGCACCCACTATCACAATACAACCCTGCGCCCCCCAGAGGATACAGTACAGTAGTGCACCCACTATCACAATACAACCCTGCGCCTCCCAGAGGATACAGTACAGTAGTGCGCCCCCCAGAGGATACAGAACAGTAGTGCACCCACTGCCACAACACAACCCTGCGCCCCCCAGAGGATACAGTACAGTAGTGCACCCACTGCCACAACACAACCCTGCGCCCCCCAGAGGATACAGTACAGTAGTGCACCCACTGCCACAACACAACCCTGCGCCCCCCAGAGGATACAGTACAGTAGTGCACCCACTACCACAAACCTGCGCCCCCCAGAGGATACAGTACAGTAGTGCACCCACTGCCACAACACAACCCTGCGCCCCCCAGAGGATACAGTACAGTAGTGCACCCCCCAGAGGATACAGTACAGTAGTGCACCCGCTGCCACAACACAACCCTGCGCCCCCCAGAGGATACAGTACAGTAGTGCACCCACTGCCACAACACAACCCTGCGCCCCCAGAGGATACAGTACTGTAGTGCACCCGCTGCCACAACACAACCCTGCGCCCCCCAGAGGATACAGTACAGTAGTGCACCCACTGCCACAACACAACCCTGCGCCCCCCAGAGGATACAGTACAGTAGTGCACCCACTGCCACAACACAACCCTGCGCCCCCCAGAGGATACAGTACTGTAGTGCACCCGCTGCCACAACACAACCCTGCGCCCCCCAGAGGATACAGTACAGTAGTGCACCCACTGCCACAACACAACCCTGCGCCCCCCAGAGGATACAGTACAGTAGTGCACTCACTGCCACAACACAACCCTGCGCCCCCCAGAGGATACAGTACTGTAGTGCACCCGCTGCCACAACACAACCCTGCGCCCCCCAGAGGATACAGTACAGTAGTGCGCCCCCCAGAGGATACAGTAGAGTACTGCACCCACTGCCACAATACAACCCTGCGCCCCCCAGAGGATACAGTACAGTAGTGCACCCACTGCCACAATACAACCCTGCGCCCCCCAGAGGATACAGTACAGTAGTGCACCCGCTGCCACAATACAACCCTGCGCCCCCCAGAGGATACAGTACAGTAGTGCACCCACTATCACAATACAACCCTGCGCCCCCCAGAGGATACAGTACAGTAGTGCACCCGCTGCCACAATACAACCCTGCGCCCCCCAGAGGATACAGTACAGTAGTGCACCCACTACCACAACCCTGCGCCCCCCAGAGGATACAGTACAGTAGTGCACCCACTATCACAACCCTGCGCCCCCCAGAGGATACAGTACAGTAGTGCACCCACTATCAAAATACAACCCTGCGCCCCCCAGAGGATACAGTACAGTAGTGCACCCACTGCCACAACACAACCCTGCACCCCCCAGAGGATACAGTACAGTAGTGCACCCACTGCCACAACACAACCCTGCACCCCCCAGAGGATACAGTACAGTAGTGCACCCACTATCAAAATACAACCCTGCGCCCCCCAGAGGATACAGTACAGTAGTGCACCCACTGCCACAACACAACCCTGCACCCCCCAGAGGATACAGTACAGTAGTGCACCCACTGCCACAATACAACCCTGCGCCCCCCAGAGGATACAGTACAGTAGTGCACCCACTGCCACAATACAACCCTGCACCCCCCAGAGGATACAGTACAGTAGTGCACCCACTACCACAATACAACCCTGCGCCCCCCAGAGGATACAGTACAGTAGTGCACCCACTGCCACAACACAACCCTGCGCCCCCCAGAGGATACAGTACAGTAGTGCACCCGCTGCCACAATACAACCCTGCGCCCCCCAGAGGATACAGTACAGTAGTGCACCCACTATCACAATACAACCCTGCGCCCCCCAGAGGATACAGTACAGTAGTGCACCCGCTGCCACAATACAACCCTGCGCCCCCCAGAGGATACAGTACAGTAGTGCACCCACTATCAAAATACAACCCTGCGCCCCCCAGAGGATACAGTACAGTAGTGCACCCACTATCACAATACAACCCTGCGCCCCCCAGAGGATACAGTACAGTAGTGCACCCACTACCACGACACAACCCTGCGCCCCCCAGAGGATACAGTACAGTAGTGCACCCACTGCCACAATACAACCCTGCGCCCCCCAGAGGATACAGTACAGTAGTGCACCCACTACCACGACACAACCCTGCGCCCCCCAGAGGATACAGTACAGTAGTGCACCCACTGCCACAATACAACCCTGCGCCCCCCAGAGGATACAGTACAGTAGTGCACCCACTACCGCGACACAACCCTGCGCCCCCCAGAGGATACAGTACAGTAGTGCACCCACTGCCACAATACAACCCTGCGCCCCCCAGAGGCTACAGTACAGTAGTGCACCCACTACCACAATACAACCCTGCGCCCCCCAGAGGCTACAGTACAGTAGTGCACCCACCATCACAATACAACCCTGCGCCCCCCCCAGAGGATACAGTACAGTAGTGCACCCACTGCCACAACACAACCCTGCGCCCCCCAGAGGATACAGTACAGTAGTGCACCCACTGCCACAATACAACCCTGCGCCCCCCAGAGGATACAGTACAGTAGTGCACCCACTGCCACAAGATGGGGGGGGATTTATTGAGAGATCAGCAGGGGTGATAGCTAGATCAGGGGTGATTGGGAGATCCGTGGGGGAGGGGAGAGGATTGTTATCGATATCCTGGGGGTCGGGATGTTAGATAGACCCAGAGGGTAGTACAGAGATGGGAAGGGGGGGGGGGGGGGCGTGTTAGAGAACGGGAGGGGGATATAGAGAGAATGGGAATGGGTAGAGATATCAAGGGGGGGTTAGAAAGATTCAAGGGGACTGATTGGGAAGAGATTGGGGGGGTGATAGAGAGATTTTTTTGGGGGGGGGGTGATAGAGATTTGGGGGGGGATGATAGAGAGATATAAGGGGGGTGGGTGATTGATAGAAAGATTCAGGGGGACCCAAGCTAGAAATATATCGCCATGGGACCCCATTAGTTATAGCTCCATCCCTGATGGGAACATCATTAAAAGGTATCAGAACACGTAGCGACCGCAGTGATGAGCGCCTCGGCAGCCATTATAGTTTGGGGGTCATTTTAGTCCTTTACGTCTTAGTCTCATTATGAATTAATTCCATGTGTCGTAGCCGCTCCGAGGGGCCGAGATCCCCCGTTATGGCGCCGCGGGGTAGGACATTAGGGAACGCTGTCACTTCAGCAGGAGATCAGCAACGTGTAAACCAACGCAGCGCGGCTGCACGGCCGTCAGTCATTCGAAAATAAATGTGTCTGTTTTGTTTTTCCAGCCGGGAGAAGGATTTTTCTTCCCAGCATGCCTTCCTGCCCGGCGTTGTCACCACAGCAGGGGCGATCAACAGGCCTGTAATAAAAGCGTAGTCGCCACGATGCACACCGCCGCGCTGACTGACCTCATTACACCCACCCGCGCCCGGGAGGCGATCGATAAAAAGGGGGGGGTCTGGCATTGGGCATACGTCCTGGCATGGCGTCAGCGCCAGACAGTACCCAGGGAGCCTGGCACACCTCGGTTCCTTCGCCATGAGCAAGAAAAAAACGAAGACGAGGAGGAACAACACTTGGCAGCCGCGCGGCGGGACATTCTTCTGCCTTCACTTATGTTTTGCTTTTCCCTGAAGGAAAATAAAAATTGTTTGGAGGCTTCTTATGTTTTTTTATTTCTCTCTCTCTCTTGTCTGCAGGGCACGGCGCGGCGCGGGGACGCGCAGGAGCCACAAACAGCGACGTTCTCTGGAAAGGAAATAAAAGGTCTTTGTCAGAGCGTTTGCGATTAGGAAATGGCAGCCATGCAGGAAACCAGGCGCAAGAAAAGGGAAACCGTGACTCCCCGCGCGCTAAAAGACACAGCGCCATTCTTAACCGCCGGACTCTCACCAGGCGTGAGAATCAAGAGAGGAGTACAGAAGAATCCCTAGAATCTGCCGGATTAGCGGACGTCCGGATTATGGGTCGCATGTGGGTAATGGGGGCCATTTTTAACAAAATAAAGTTTAATTACCGGGCAATGTCTGTGTCCCAGATTTATCAATGTGAACGCGACAACCGATCACGGCAAATTAATTAACGAGATCTGGGAATACGGAAGCTGAGCTGTGATTGGTTCGTTATGGGCAGTAGTTTTGTAACCTCTGGAGCAGTGTTATAAAAGCAGGGTGCCCCGGCTGTTGCAAAAACTACAACTCCCAGCATGCCCGGACAGCCGTTGGCTGTCCGGGCATGCTGGGAGTTGTAGTTTTGCGACAGCTGGAGGCACCCTGGTTGGGAAAAACACTGGACCGGAGGCTGAGAAAAGATCCTGATCTGATATGTTTTGTAGCTGAAGGTTTGCTACAATTGCATCCAGTCCAGAATATCGGATCAGGATCAGTGACTCGGCACAAGCTGGAGTAGATGCAGTGGAAATAAACTAATAATGCATTGGATCTGGAACAGCTGATCCTCATTCTACGAATAAAGATCCCCTTTAAAGGGGAAGTCTGGTACTTAATGGGGTACTGCAGAGGAAAAATATATATTTTCAAATTAACTGGTGGCAGAAGGTTATACAGATTTGTAAATGACTTCCTTTTAAAAATCTTAATCCTTCCAGTACTTATCAGCTGCTGTATGCTCCACAGGAAGTTGTGTAGTTCTTTCCAGTCTGACCACAGTGCTCTCTGCTGACACCTCTGTCCATGTCAGAAACTGTCCAGAGAAGGAGCAAATCCCCATAGAAAACCTCTCCTTCTCTGGACAGTTCCTGACACGGGCAGAGGTGGCAGCAGAGAGCATATGTTACCCTGGTTGATCCGCCTCTGAAGTTTCTCTCTTAATAAATCTGAGCGGAATCCCCATAGTGTGGATGGGCGCCAACAATGTACATTCTGTTGAGCCGGATGACATTATACAACAACTAGATGAGAGTCATTAAAATGGATCGGAAACGGACCCGGTATCAGATGAGTATCTGCCCCCTTCCTAATTAGGTATCAGGATCAGTGCGTGCACAAAGAAGAAAATCACACTGACACAAAGTTCAGCAAATGATCCCTCCTGAGCTTACAACAGTTCCAAGGGTTTTTATAGACTGTAACAATGTGCCGTGGGCAAAGCTATACATCATGAGTGGCTGTCCTTGTGATTGGTTTCTTTTATCTGCAGGTGTTCCTCATCCCGGATGTGAGTCTTATCATCTTGGGTGTTGCTCTCTCTGGAGGCGCCATCTTATACACATTGTTTTAAGCACGATGGGAGGGGGAGCGAGCTAGTGAGAGGCCATTTTAGCTTATCCATGACATCATCTCTTGCCCCAGTCCCGTGTGGTTCTCAAATATCATATTCCGTAGAGATATAGTTGCGGTTTTTACCCTGACAACCTTTAGTAGTATTCTGTTTATTTTAGACACAATTGTTGGTCTCACAAATGTCTGTGGATTGTGCGTATTTGGTGGAGTTGACTACAAGACGTGAATCCTAGGAGTTTCCTCAGCACCGCGCCCCAGAGACAAGAGGAACAGCCGCTCCGGAGGCGAGGGCGGGAGGCGGCTGCTCCAAACCGATTAAGATATTTTCCAGTGACTTCTGGCAGATCGCTGCGGTAAGGGCCCCGGCAGATCCTGAGAAGTTTATTATCAAAGGTTCATGACAACCATAACGGCCAAATAATAGTGAACAATTCGCCTCCTGTGTAAAAACACCGTAACCATAGAACAGCCGAGGACGTCTCATCTGGACCGGGACCTGGTACCTGCCTCTTTGGGACTGATACCGGGGTGTTGTGAATGCGACAATGTAAAGCACGACTAATGGAAACGGTTAAGAGAGATGAATAACCGCAGGAATAACACAATATAACCGTAAAAGGGGGGGGGGGGGAATGGTAGACCAGAAAATACCGTGTGAACATGGAGTTCAGTGTATGATTTGGCATCATTTTTATGTCAGAATGAATGAGTCAAAATTACTTGGGAACGTGGACCACAATAATTAGAACAGAATTAGAATTACAATATTAATACCTTTCCCCCATTAAAGGGGTACTCCACTGGAAAATATATATATATATATATATTTTTTTTAATCAACTGGTGCCAGAAAGTTAAACAGATTTGTAAATGACTTCTATTTAAAACTCTTAATCCTTCCAGTACTTATCAGCTGTTGTATGATCCACAGGAAGTTCTTTTCTTTTTGAATTTCCTTTCGGTCTGACCACAGTGCTCTATGCTGACACCTCTGTCTATTTTAGGAACTGTCCAGAGCAGGAGAAAATCCCCATAGCAAACCTCTCCTGCTCCGGACAGTCCCTGACACAGACAGAGATGTCAGCAGAGAGCACTGTGGTCAGACAGAAAATAAATTCAAAAAGAAAAGAACTTCATGTGGAGCATACAGCAGATAATAAGTGCTGGAAGGATTAAGAGTTTTAAATAGAAGTAATTTACAAATCTGATTAACTTCTGGCACCAGTTGATTTAAAAAAAAAAAAAGTTTCCCAGCGGAGTACCCCTTTATCTAGTCTTTTCTCCATCTGTTGTTTTGGACATTCTCTATTTTTCAGACATATTGCTGTGAGACTCTGATGTCTTCCTTGTTCCCCCCATATGTTTTCCTCCTATAGTTTTCTATCCTGACATTCTGATGACTTCCTTGTTCCCCCATATGTTCTCCTCTTATAGTTTTCTATCCTGACACTCTGATGTCTTCCCTGTTCCCCATATGTTCTCCTCTTATAGTTTTCTATCCTGACACTCTGATGTCTTCCTTGTTCCCCCATATGTTCTCCTCTTATAGATTTCTATCCTGACACTCTGATGTCTTCCTTGTTCCCCCATATGTTTTCCTCTTATAGTTCTCTATCCTGACACTCTGATGTCTTCCCTGTTCCCCCCCCCCCCATATGTTCTCTTCTTATAGTTTTCTATCCTGACACTCTGATGTCTTCCTTGTTCCCCCATATGTTCTCCTCTTATAGTTTTCTATCCTGACACGCTGATGTCTTCCTTGTTCCCCCATATGTTCTCCTCTTATAGTTTTCTATCCTGACACTCTGATGTCTTCCTTGTTCCCCCATATGTTCTCCTCTTATAGTTTTCTATCCTGACACTCTGATGTCTTCCTTGTTCCCCCATATGTTCTCCTCTTATAGTTTTCTATCCTGACACTCTGATGTCTTCCTTGTTCCACAATATGTTCTCCTCTTATAGTTTTCTATCCTGACACTCTGATGTCTTCCTTGTTCCCCCATATGTTCTTCTCTTATAGTTCTCTATCCTGACACTCTGATGTCTTCCTTGTTCCCCCCATATGTTCTCCTCTTATAGTTTTCTATCCTGATGCTCTGATGTCTTCCTTGTTCCCCCCATATATTCTCCTCTTATAGTTTTCTATCCTGACACTCCGATGTCTTCCTTGTTCCCCCCATATATTCTCCTCTTATAGTTTTCTATCCTGACACTCTGATGTCTTCCTTGTTCCTCCATATGTTCTCCTCTTATAGTTTTCTATCCTGATGCTCTGATGTCTTCCTTGTTCCCCCCATATATTCTCATCTTATAGTTTTCTATCCTGACACTCTGATGTCTTCCTTGTCCCCCATATGTTCTCCTCTTATAGTTCTCTATCCTGACACTCTGATGTCTTCCTTGTTCCCCCATATGTTCTTCTCTTATAGTTTTCTATCCTGACACTCTGATGTCTTCCTTGTTCCCCCATATGTTCTCCTCTTATAGTTTTCTATCCTGACACTCTGATGTCTTCCTTGTTCCCCCATATGTTCTCCTCTTATAGTTTTCTATCCTGACACTCTGATGTCTTCCTTGTTCCCCCCATATGTTCTCCTCTTATAGTTTTCTATCCTGACACTCTGATGTCTTCCTTGTTCCCCCATATGTTCTTCTCTTATAGTTTTCTATCCTGACACTCTGATGTCTTCCTTGTTCCCCCATATGTTCTCCTCTTATAGTTTTCTCTCCTGACACTCTGATGTCTTCCTTGTCCCCCCATATGTTCTCCTCTTATAGTTTTCTATCCTGACACTCTGATGTCTTCCTTGTCCCCTCATATGTTCTCCTCTTATCGTTCTCTATCCTGACACTCCTATGTCTTCCTTGTTCCCCCCCATATGTTCTCCTCTTATAGTTTTCTATCCTGACACTCTGATGTCTTCCTTGTTCCCCCATATGTTCTCCTCTTATAGTTCTCTATCCTGACACTCTGATGTCTTCCTTGTTCCCCCATATGTTCTTCTCTTATAGTTTTCTATCCTGACACTCTGATGTCTTCCTTGTTCCCCCATATGTTCTCCTCTTATAGTTTTCTATCCTGACACTCTGATGTCTTCCTTGTTCCCCCATATGTTCTCCTCTTATAGTTTTCTATCCTGACACTCTGATGTCTTCCTTGTCCCCCCATATGTTCTCCTCTTATAGTTCTCTATCCTGACACTCTGATGTCTTCCTTGTTCCCCCATATGTTCTTCTCTTATAGTTTTCTATCCTGACACTCTGATGTCTTCCTTGTTCCCCCATATGTTCTCCTCTTATAGTTTTCTATCCTGACACTCTGATGTCTTCCTTGTTCCCCCATATGTTCTCCTCTTATAGTTTTCTATCCTGACACTCTGATGTCTTCCCTGTTCCCCCATATGTTCTCCTCTTATAGTTTTCTTTCCTGACACACTGATGTCTTCCTTGTTCCCCCATATATTCTCCTCTTATAGTTTTCTATCCTGACACTCTGATGTCTTCCTTGTTCCCCCCTTATGTTTTCCTCTTACAGTTTTCCATCCTGACACTCTGATGTCTTCCTTGTTCCCCCATATGTTCTCCTCTTATAGTTTTCTATCCTGACACTCTGATGTCTTCCTTGTTCCCCCATATGTTCTTCTCTTATAGTTTTCTATCCTGACACTCTGATGTCTTCCTTGTTCCCCCATATGTTCTCCTCTTATAGTTTTCTATCCTGACACTCTGATGACTTCCTTGTTCCCCCCATATGTTCTCCTCTTATAGTTTTCTATCCTGATGCTCTGATGTCTTCCTTGTTCCCCCCATATATTCTCCTCTTATAGTTTTCTATCCTGACACTCTGATGTCTTCCTTGTTCCTCCATATGTTCTCCTCTTATAGTTTTCTATCCTGATGCTCTGATGTCTTCCTTGTTCCCCCATATATTCTCATCTTATAGTTTTCTATCCTGACACTCTGATGTCTTCCTTGTTCCCGCCATATGTTCTCCTCTTATAGTTTTCTATCCTGACACTCTGATGTCTTCCTTGTCCCCCCATATGTTCTCCTCTTATAGTTCTCTATCCTGACACTCTGATGTCTTCCTTGTTCCCCCATATGTTCTTCTCTTATAGTTTTCTATCCTGACACTCAGATGTCTTCCTTGTTCCTCCATATGTTCTCCTCTTATAGTTTTCTATCCTGACACTCCGATGTCTTCCTTGTTCCCCCATATGTTCTTCTCTTATAGTTTTCTATCCTGACACTCTGATGTCTTCCTTGTTCCCCCCATATATTCTCATCTTATAGTTTTCTATCCTGACACTCTGATGTCTTCCTTGTTCCCGCCATATGTTCTCCTCTTATAGTTTTCTATCCTGACACTCTGATGTCTTCCTTGTCCCCCCATATGTTCTCCTCTTATAGTTCTCTATCCTGACACTCTGATGTCTTCCTTGTTCCCCCATATGTTCTTCTCTTATAGTTTTCTATCCTGACACTCTGATGTCTTCCTTGTTCCCCCATATGTTCTCCTCTTATAGTTTTCTATCCTGACACTCTGATGTCTTCCTTGTTCCCCCATATGTTCTTCTCTTATAGTTTTCTATCCTGACACTCTGATGTCTTCCTTGTTCCCCCATATGTTCTCCTCTTATCGTTTTCTATCCTGACACTCTGATGACTTCCTTGTTCCCCCCATATGTTCTCCTCTTATAGTTTTCTATCCTGATGCTCTGATGTCTTCCTTGTTCCCCCCATATGTTCTCCTCTTATCGTTCTCTATCCTGATGCTCTGATGTCTTCCTTGTTCCCCCATATGTTCTCCTCTTATAGTTTTCTCTCCTGACACTCTGATGTCTTCCTTGTCCCCCATATGTTCTCCTCTTATAGTTTTCTCTCCTGACACTCTTATGTCTTCCTTGTCCCCCCATATGTTCTCCTCTTATCGTTCTCTATCCTGACACTCTGATGTCTTCCTTGTTCCCCCCCATATGTTCTCCTCTTATAGTTTTCTATCCTGACACTCTGATGTCTTCCTTGTTCCCCCATATGTTCTCCTCTTATAGTTCTCTATCCTGACACTCTGATGTCTACCTTGTTCCCCCCATATGTTCTCCTCTTATAGTTTTCTATCCTGACACTCTGATGTCTTCCTTGTTCCCCCATATGTTCTCCTCTTATAGTTTTCTATCCTGACACTCTGATGTCTTCCTTGTTCCCCCCATATATTCTCATCTTATAGTTTTCTATCCTGACACTCTGATGTCTTCCTTGTCCCCCCATATGTTCTCCTCTTATAGTTCTCTATCCTGACACTCTGATGTCTTCCTTGTTCCCCCATATGTTCTTCTCTTATAGTTTTCTATCCTGACACTCTGATGTCTTCCTTGTCCCCCCATATGTTCTCCTCTTATAGTTTTCTATCCTGACACTCTGATGTCTTCCTTGTTCCCCCATATGTTCTCCTCTTATAGTTTTCTATCCTGACACTCTGATGTCTTGCCTGTTCCACCATATGTTCTCCTCTTATAGTTTTCTTTCCTGACACACTGATGTCTTCCTTGTTCCCCCATATGTTCTCCTCTTATAGTTTTCTATCCTGACACTCTGATGTCTTCCTTGTTCCCCCATATGTTCTCCTCTTATAGTTTTCTATCCTGACACTCTGATGTCTTCATTGTTCCCCCCTTATGTTTTCCTCTTACAGTTTTCCATCCTGACACTCTGATGTCTTCCTTGTTCCCCCATATGTTCTCCTCTTATAGTTTTCTATCCTGACACTCTGATGTCTTCCTTGTTCCCCCCACATGTTCTCCTCTTATAGTTTTCTATCCTGACACTCTGATGTCTTCCTTGTCCCCCCCCCATATGTTCTCCTCTTATAGTTTTCTATCCTGACACTCTGATGTCTTCCTTGTTCCCCCATATGTTCTCCTCTTATAGTTTTCTATCCTGACACTCTGATGTCTTCCTTGTTCCCCCATATGTTCTCCTCTTATAGTTTTCTATCCTGATGCTCTGATGACTTCCTTGTTCCCCCCATATGTTCTCCTCTTATAGTTTTCTATCCTGATGCTCTGATGTCTTCCTTGTTCCCCCCATATGTTCTCCTCCTATAGTTCTCTATCCTGACACTCTGATGTCTTCCTTGTTCCCCCATATGTTCTCCTCTTATCGTTCTCTATCCTGATGCTCTGATGTCTTCCTTGTTCCCCCCATATATTCTCATCTTATAGTTTTCTATCCTGACACTCTGATGTCTTCCTTGTTCCCCCCATATGTTCTGCTCTTATAGTTTTCTATCCTGACGCTCTGATGTCTTCCTTGTTCCCCCATATGTTCTCCTCTTATAGTTTTCTATCCTGACACTCTGATGTCTTCCTTGTTCCCCCATATGTTCTCCTCTTATAGTTTTCTATCCTGACACTCTGATGTCTTCCTTGTTCCCCCATATGTTCTCCTCTTATAGTTTTCTATCCTGACACTCTGATGTCTTCCTTGTTCCCCCATATGTTCTCCTCTTATAGTTTTCTATCCTGACACTCTGATGTCTTCCTTGTTCCCCCATATGTTCTCCTCTTATAGTTTTCTATCCTGACACTCTGATGTCCTCCTTGTCCCCCCATATGTTCTCCTCTTATAGTTTTCTATCCTGACACTATGATGTCTTCCTTGTTCCCCCATATGTTCTCCTCTTATAGTTTTCCATCCTGACAATCTCCTTTTATGTGTGTGCGGGATGAGTTATAAAATAGAATGTTCACCAATTAAACTTTCTATATCAAATCTGGGATTGGATTTCCTATGAAGTAATGTGAACATCCTCTAAGTGTAGAGTATTACAATCATTTTTGCAAAGGCTTCTATTGTAACAAGGAATGTGAAGCGGCACTGTGATTATGTAACAGACAGCGATGCCTGAGACCTGATCCTGCTATCATGTGGCAGATAGCCGAATACAATTGCCAACAATGAACCAATGTTTCGTGACTCTGCTGCGTATTCAGACGAGCGGCTGATTAGAGCCGGACTGACCCTAAAGTCCAGGACAGAATATAGAAACCATAGAACATACCGACCCTATTACATGAATGAAACGTCAGGAATGTCACACAATAAACAGCAACAGATCTGTCTGCAGCGAAACACTGCGGCCTGGATGTAGTCCTGTTTATGAGAATGTTATGGAATTTCCGCAATAACACACACATTGGCTGGAAGAAGTGATGTCGACTTCATTGTCTTAAAGGGAAATCCCACCAAAAATGTAATACGTGAGGACAAATCCTCCTGCACAGAAATGATGCTGTGACTGATTCAGACAGTGCGGTCTCATGTCTGAGTTTGGAGTCTAAAAGGGGTACTCCGCCCCTAGACATCTTATCCCCTCTGTCAGTTGTGGCACCCCAGACATCCGGTGCACGGAGCGAACTTCGCCCGTGTCGGATGACTGGCAATGCGGGGCAGAGGCTCGTGACGCCACGGTCATGCCCGCTCGTGATGTCATGGCCATGCCCCCTTAGGGGGCGTAGCCATGACATCACGAGTGGGGCACGGCATGACGTCACAATCCTCCGGCATTGCACCCGACGCCCTAAACAAACTCCGGGTGCAGCAGGGAGATAGGGGATAAGATGTCTGATCGCGGGGGTCGATAGGGGATAAGATGTCTAGGGGTGGAATACCCCTTTAAGATTTAGGTCTCAAATTTGGGTATTGAGTATCAAGGCCTACCAGGTTGTCGTGGAATCGGGCCATCTACCACATGGACTAACTCCAGACACACTGGCCTGAGGAACATCTCTTGTTTGTGGCCACTGCAGTCTATGGTCAACCAGTTTCTCATCACTAGACCGAGGGGATAGCCATTTTAAGGACCCCTTGGCTCTCTGACCTTTGTTGACCCCCAGTTGGGTAGACGACCATTCTACTACCGGGAGCCAGGCAGGGAGATTTTCCTCATCCTCTGAGGGGCTCAACCATCTCAGGAACTAACTTTAAAGTACTGATACAACCTGTGGAGGAATTACTCTCATTTAGAAATAGAACCCATTAACTCCTTGCGTCTTGGTTACCATATATACCTTCTTACACAGTGGCTAAACTTTATACTTGAAACTCACCTGACATTTGAAAGGATTTTTTTTTTATTTTTATAAATCCTGCCTGGTTATATTAGATTAACCCTTTAGAAGTGAAGACAAGGTGATTTTTGGGTTTTCACTGTTGTAAATGAGCCACCTCCTTGGTACATAGCTAATTCTCATTTCCTCCCTTTTAGGGATCAGGACCAGTGATGGACTGTTTGTTGGCGGAACTTACTCCTGGACTTCATTTACCTTACTTCTACGGGCAATCAAAGCACAGTCTGTGCTGGGCGCTCCGGATCCGTCTCCTTGGTGACGGAGGACGCTCTGGATCTGTCTCCTGTGTGGCGGATGACGCTCTGGATCTGTCTCCTAGGTGGCGGATGATGGATCTGACTCCTGGGTGGTGGAGTACGCTCTGGGTCCGTCTCCTGGGTGGTGGAGGATGACGCTCTGGATCTGTCTCCTGGGTGGTGGAGGACGCTCTGGATCTGTCTCCTGGGTGGTGGAGGATGACGCTCTGGATCTGTCTCCTGTGTGGCGGATGACGCTCTGGATCTGTCTCCTAGGTGGCGGATGATGGATCTGACTCCTGGGTGGTGGAGTACGCTCTGGGTCCGTCTCCTGGGTGGTGGAGGATGACGCTCTGGATCTGTCTCCTGGGTGGTGGAGGACGCTCTGGATCTGTCTCCTAATTGGGCGCTCTGGATCTGTCTCCTGGGTGGTGGAGGATGATGCTCCGGATCTGTCTTCTGGGTGGCAGATGATTCTCTGGGTCTGTCTCCTAGTTGGGCGCTCTGGACCTGTCTCGTGGGTGGTGGAGGACGCTCTGGATCTGTCTCCTAGTTGGGCGCTCTGGATCTGTCTCCTGGGTGGTGGAGGACGCTCTGGATCTGTTTCATGGGTGGCGGATGACACTCTGGATCTGTCTCCTGGGTGGCGGATGACACTCTGGATCTGTCTCCTGGGTGGTGGATGACACTCTGGATCTGTCTCCTAATTGGGTGCTCTGGATCTGTCTCCTGGGTGGTGGAGGACGCTCTGGATCTGTCTCCTAGTTGGGCGCTCTGGATCTGTCTCCTGGGTGGTGGAGGACGCTCTGGATCTGTCTACTAGTTGGGCGCTCTGGATCTGTCTCCTGGGTGGTGGAGGACGCTCTGGATCTGTCTCCTAGTTGGGCGCTCTGGATCTGTCTCCTGGGTGGTGGAGGACGCTCTGGATCTGTCTCCTGAGTGGTGGAGGACGCTCTGAATCTGTCTCCTAGTTGGGCGCTCTGGATCTGTCTCCTGGGTGGTGGAGGACGCTCTGGATCTGTCTCCTAGTTGGGCGCTCTGGATCTGTCTCCTGGGTGGTGGAGGACGCTCTCGATCTGTCTCCTAGTTGGGTGCTCTGGATCTGTCTCCTGGGTGGTGGAGGACGCTCTGGATCTGTCTCCTGGGTGATGGAGGACGCTCTGGATCTGTCTCCTAGTTGGGCGCTCTGGATCTGTCTCCTGGGTGGTGGAGGACGCTCTGGATCTGTCTCCTAGTTGGGCGCTCTGGATCTGTCTCCTGGGTGGTGGAGGATGCTCTGGATCTGTCTCCTAGTTGGGCGCTCTGGATCTGTCTCCTGGGTGGTGGAGGACGCTCTGGATCTGTCTCCTAGTTGGGTGCTCTGGATCTGTCTCCTGGGTGGTGGAGGACGCTCTGGATCTGTCTCCTGGGTGGTGGAGGACGCTCTGGATCTGTCTCCTAGTTGGGCGCTCTGGATCTGTCTCCTGGGTGGTGGAGGACGCTCTGGATCTGTCTCCTAGTTGGGCGCTCTGAATCTGTCTCCTGGGTGGTGGAGGACGCTCTGGATCTGTCTCCTAGTTGGGTGCTCTGGATCTGTCTCCTGGGTGGTGGAGGACGCTGTGGATCTGTCTCCTGGGTGGTGGAGGACGCTCTGGATCTGTCTCCTGGGTGGTGGAGGACGCTCTGGATCTGTCTCCTGGGTGGTGGAAGATGCTCTGGATCTGTCTCCTAGTTGGGCGCTCTGGATCTGTCTCCTAGTTGGGCGCTCTGGATCTGTCTCCTGGGTGGTGGAGGACGCTCTGGATCTGTCTCCTGGGTGGTGGAGGACGCTCTGGATCTGTCTCCTGGGTGGTGGAGGACGCTCTGGATCTGTCTCCTGGGTGGTGGAGGATGCTCTGGATCTGTCTCCTGGGTGAAGGAGGACGCTCTGGATCTGTCTCCTAGTTGGGCGCTCTGGATCTGTCTCCTGGGTGGTGGAGGACGCTCTGGATCTGTCTCCTGGGTGGTGGAGGACGCTCTGGATCTGTCTCCTAGTTGGGCACTCTGGATCCTGAGTGAGAATAACGATCTTGTCGAATGGGTTAAACTATTGATGTCCCTGAAGTAAAATAGCGACATAATGTTCTTTCTGGATATTGTAAACAAGTCCTCGTTGTAAAATCTGCTGTCAATATATATTACCAGACAACAAAATGCTGAAATAGTTACGGTGGCGGGTGGAGCGGGGGGGAGGATGGGGGATGGAGCGGGGGGGGGGGGGCAGGGGGCTATTTCTGACTCTGAATGCCGCTCTGTACCTACCATTTCTCTCTGAGCAGCGCTAAGTGTTGAAGCATTTAGAGGAGCGGGCACAGAACACTCCTGGCTCTGTCGCTGCCATCCTCGGCTATTTTGGGATTGTTTTCCTACTGGGAAAATGATATTTGGTCGCTGTTGCTTTTCTTTTAACTCGCTGCTTCCCTGGGAGCCGTGTGCTGGATGGTAGAAGAGACGGGTACTGACTGGCATGGACGATGGGGGTATATATACTGGGGGCTGTATATCATTACCCTGCAGATCACAGCAATGGCATAAAGGGGGATTCCGCTCTCAGAAAATTGTATTCAAATAAAACAAAATATATAACTCACTACTAAAGTGTCATCACAAATTATACTCATGTGTTTATGCTTGAATTACTCCAGAAGAAAGTTGTGTAGCCCTTTCATTGTCAGTGTGGTGATAGGATGGAGCCGCGAGGCATTTATCCCAGGACTGCAGCAGCGAACTTTGAACTCTGTCTTGTGACTCGGGGGTCCTGAGTCCCTAAAAGTCCTGGATCCCTAGACCAGCACCTACCTCGCCTATAGGTGGCACCGGCCCTGCTCTCTACAGAATATAGTGGATAGCTAACACTATAGGGTTCTGTCACATTGGAAGGATTGATTGTAGAACATCTGCAGTGTTGTTACTGTGTGTTACTGATATTGTATGGTGTCATTCCTATGCCTTATACTATATACTATGGGGTTACACTGCCACCTACTGATCAACCTTTGGTCATGAATGAGGTATCATTGTGCTCTACATTAAATTGCATTGCAGACTATTCTGGTGGTGGGAGGAGCCTTCCTAGCCCCGCCTCACTCGCCTTTCAGGAGGTGGAAGCAATATCTGTCTCCTTGCCCCCTAGGACTGCTGGAGAAATTACTAAAAATACAGATGAGTTTGTGCAAGGACCCCACAGCATTTCTAGGACCATCTAGGTTTTACTTCAAGACCTGCATCCTACATAGGACACTGCAGCTCAACTACTGAGATTACATTGATATCAGAGGAGCAGTATTATAGTAGTTACATTCTTGTATATAGGAGCAGTATTATAGTAGTTATATTCTTGTATATAGGAGCAGTATTATAGTAGATATATTCTTGTATATAGTAGTTATATTCTTGTATATAGGAGCAGTATTATAGTAGTTATATTCTTGTATATAGGAGCAGTATTATAGTAGTTATATTCTTGTATATAGGAGCAGTATTATAGTAGTTATATTCTTGTATATAGGAGCAGTATTATAGTAGTTATATTCTTGTATATAGGAGCAGTATTATAGTAGATATATTCTTGTATATAGGGGGCAGTATTATAGTAGTTATATTCTTGTATATAGGAGCAGTATTATAGAAGTTATATTCTTGTATATAGTAGTTATATTCTTGTATATAGGAGCAGTATTATAGAAGTTATATTCTTGTATATAGTAGTTATATTCTTGTATATAGGAGCAGTATTATAGTAGTTATATTCTTGTGTATAGGAGCAGTATTATAGTAGTTATATTCTTGTATATAGGAGCAGTATTATAGAAGTTATATTCTTGTATATAGGAGCAGTATTATAGTAGATATATTCTTGTATATAGTAGTTATATTCTTGTATATAGGAGCAGTATTATAGTAGTTATATTCTTGTATATAGGAGCAGTATTATAGTAGTTATATTCTTGTGTATAGGAGCAGTATTATAGTAGTTATATTCTTATATATAGGAGCAGTATTATAGTAGTTATATTCTTGTATATAGGAGCAGTATTATAGTAGTTATATTCTTGTATATAGTAGTTATATTCCTGTATATAGGAGGAGTATTATAGTAGTTATATTGTTGTATATAGGAGCAGTATTATAGTAGTTATATTCTTGTATATAGGAGCAGTATTATAGTAGTTATATTCTTGTGTATAGGAGCAGTATTATAGTAGTTATATTCTTGTATATAGGAGCAGTATTATAGTAGATATATTCTTGTATATAGGGGGCAGTATTATAGTAGTTATATTCTTGTATTTATGAGCAGTATTATAGTAGTTATATTCTTGTATATAGGAGCAGTATTATAGTAGTTATATTCTTGTATTTATGAGCAGTATTATAGTAGTTATATTCTTGTATATAGGAGCAGTATTATAGTAGATATATTCTTGTATATAGTAGTTATATTCCTGTATATAGGAGGAGTATTATAGTAGTTATATTGTTGTATATAGAAGCAGTATTATAGTAGTTATATTCTTGTATATGGGAGCAGTATTATAGTAGTTATATTCTTGTGTATAGGAGCAGTATTATAGTAGTTATATTCTTGTATATAGGAGCAGTATTATAGTAGATATATTCTTGTATATAGGGGGCAGTATTATAGTAGTTATATTCTTGTATTTATGAGCAGTATTATAGTAGTTATATTCTTGTATATAGGAGCAGTATTATAGTAGTTATATTCTTGTATATAGGAGCAGTATTATAGTAGTTATATTCTTGTATATAGGAGCAGTATTATAGTAGTTATATTCTTGTATATAGGAGAAGTATTACAGTAGTTATATTCTTGTATATAGGAGCAGTATTATAGTAGTTATATTCTTGTATATAGGAGCAGTATTATAGTAGGTATATTCTTGTATATAGGAGCAGTATTATAGTAGTTATATTCTTGTATATAGGAACAGTATTATAGTAGTTATATTCCTGTATATAGGGGGCAGTATTATAGTAGTTATATTCTTGTATATAGGAGCAGTATTATAGTAGTTATATTCTTGTATATAGGAGAAGTATTATAGTAGTTATATTCTTGTATATAGGAGCAGTATTATAGTAGTTATATTCTTGTATATAGGAGCAGTATTATAGTAGTTATATTCTTGTATATAGGAGTAGTATTATAGTAGTTATATTCTTGTATATAGGGGCAGTATTATAGTAGTTATATTCTTGTATATAGGAGCAGTATTATAGTAGTTATATTCTTGTATATAGGAGCAGTATTATAGTAGTTATATTCTTGTATATAGGAGCAGTATTATAGTAGTTATATTCTTGTATATAGGGGGCAGTATTATAGTAGTTATATTCTTGTATATAGGAGGCAGTATTATAGTAGTTATATTCTTGTATATAGGAGCAGTATTATAGTAGTTATATTCTTGTATATAGGGGCAGTATTATAGTAGTTATATTCTTGTATATAGGGGGCAGTATTATAGTAGTTATATTCTTGTATATAAGAGCAGTATTATAGTAGTTATATTCTTGTATATAGGAGCAGTATTATAGTAGTTATATTCTTGTATATAGGAGCAGTATTATAGTAGTTATATTCTTGTATATAGGAGCAGTATTATAGTAGTTATATTCTTGTATATAGGGGGCAGTATTATAGTAGTTATATTCTTGTATATAGGAGCAGTATTATAGTAGTTATATTTTTGTATATAGGGAGCAGTATTATAGCAGTTATATTCTTGTATATAGGGGGCAGTATTATAGTAGTTATATTCTTGTATATAGGGGGCAGTATTATAGTAGTTATATTCTTGTATATAGGGGGCAGTATTATAGTAGTTATATTCTTGTATATAGGGGGCAGTATTATAGTATTATATATATCACTGTTCTCATCATTCTTCCCCCTCCCCCATCTGGTGCAGCAGTATATTGTGTTTGTCAGCTGGCACAGTCTGTGTTTCTCCCGTCCCTACATATGGCCCATCAGATCGGAGCAGCCGTCGTGCTCATTTACTCAGCGCCTCTCAATCATCCGTGTTGTGTGCGCGCCCCGCTGCGATATTCCTCTCCATTCCGCAGCGCGTCGTTCTCGCTCTCGGCCCCGGCAGACAGAGACGCCTGAGAACAGGTGGATTGTTCTGTTATTACCACATCACAGCATGGCAGCTTTTCAATGTTTGCAGACGGCAGCATCTTGCGGCGTATGACACCATTCACAATAATGGCGCACGACTCCGGGAATGATTCCCCACCGCTCGCTGTAATAGTAAAAAAATTATAATAATAATAATCGGGACCTGGGAGCTGAGGGACGGCTTTAACCTTTTGATTGCTGGGTTAGAATAAAGTTGGGAATTTATTATTTGCTGCATGCGCGCGAAGTGGAAAAATATTTGCGCAAAATTTTGGCGCAACCGTTTTTTTGTGTAAAAAATATGTTGCGCAAAGGGGCATTTTGCACAAAACCACAGGTTGTAGGAAACTTTTTTTTTTTTTTCGCAATCTTGCCGGTCTGAACTGGTGCGGCCAATACTAAATTGTTCCCAAAACTTTTTGTTAGTATTGCAATACTTTTAAAGGGGAAGTCTACCTAAAATATGGCTATGTTATGGACTGTCAGGGATTCAAACTTATGCACTCATTACTTCCAAAAACAGCGCCACCCCTGTCCTCAGGTTGTGTGTGGTATTACAGCTCAGTTTGATTAAAGTGAATGGAGCCGAGTTTTAATGCCATGCACAACCTGAGAACAAGAGTGGCGCTGTTTTTTTTTTTTTTTTTTTTTATTAAGGGGGGGGGGAGGAATGGTTGGGGAGGGGGGTCTAAAATCGCTGACCACATCAATGGATTTTAGGATGTTATGGGCGGTCAGTGCCTACCCTTTTTTAGATTTAGGGGTAGCAGTCATATCTTTTAACAACATACAACCTAGGTCTCCAAACTGTAGACCTCCAGCTGTTGCAAAACTACAACTCCCAGCATGCCCAGACAGCCGTTGGCTGTCTGGGCATGCTGGGAGTTGTAGTTTTGCAACAGCTGGAGATTGTAATTTGCTTTAGTTCGTAACTGATGTGAATTTTGTAACATTTGGAGAACCTCAGGTTGGGATCACTGCTGCAATGTGTATAAAGGTTTGTCCAGGCATGCTGGGAGTTGTAGTCTTGAGATAGCTGGAGAGTCACAGGTTGGGGAAAACTCCTCTAATGCGTATGGGGCCATGCTGGGAGTTGTAGTTTTGTAACAGATGGAGAACCACACATTGAGGAACACTGCTCTAATGTGTATTGGGTCTATTGGACCATGCTGGGAGTTGTAGTTTTGTAACAGATGGAGAACCACACATTGAGGAACACTGCTCTAATGTGTATTGGGTCTATTGGACCATGCTGGGAGTTGTAGTTTTGCAACACCTGGAGAACCACAAATTGGGGAAATCTTTAATATGTACAGGGCCATGATGGGAGTT
>NC_079197.1:2646486-2703189 GCF_029499605.1 Hyla sarda
TGCGGACGAGACATATCATAAAGGAATGGCGCGCGCGCTGGACTGGACGCCATCCAGGGGATCACGTAAAACGTCCGGCAGATGTGGCTCCAAAATAACACAAAAAAAACGGAGAAATATCTGGAATTCGTAAACTTACAATTAGATTTCGGTTTTATAGGCGCAAATTATAATTATATATTTATAACTGTAGATACCACTGGGGGGGCAACACCGAGCGCGAACACGGGGGGGGGGGAACACCGAGCGCGAACACAGGGGGGGGGGGTCGACACTGAGGGTGAACACAGGGGCATCACTGAGCGCAAACACAGGGGCAAAACTGAGCTACCGGCGAAAGTCACAGGGGGCGGCTTAACCCTGGGGATGGACCAGGTCATGGAGGACAATAGATAGGACAATAGTGATTGAAACAGATATTCACCACTGGACCACCAGGGAACTATCATACAGGGGAGGAAGAGGACCGAGGTATTATATTATATACACCACTGGACCACCAGGGAACTATCATACTGGGGAGAAAGAGGACCGAGGTATTATATTATATACACCACTGGACCACCAGGGAACTATCATACTGGGGAGGAAGAGGACCGAGGTATTATATTATATACACCACTGGACCACCAGGGAACTATCATACTGGGGAGAAAGAGGACCGAGGTATTATATTATATACACCACTGGACCACCAGGGAACTATCATACTGGGGAGGAAGAGGACCGAGGTATTATATTATATACACCACTGGACCACCAGGGAACTATCATACTGGGGAGAAAGAGGACCGAGGTATTATATTATATACACCACTAGAACACCAGGGAACTATCATACAGGGGAGGAAGAGGACCGAGGTATTATATTATATACACCACTGGACCACCAGGGAACTATCATACAGGGGAGGAAGAGGACAGAGGTATTATATTATATACACCACTGGACCACCAGGGAACTATCATACTGGGGAGAAAGAGGACCGAGGTATTATATTATATACACCACTAGAACACCAGGGAACTATCATACAGGGGAGGAAGAGGACCGAGGTATTATATTATATACACCACTGGACCACCAGGGAACTATCATACAGGGGAGGAAGAGGACAGAGGTATTATATTATATACACCACTGGACCACCAGGGAACTATCATACAGGGGAGGAAGAGGACCGAGGTATTATATTATATACACCACTGGACCACCAGGGAACTATCATACAGGGGAGGAAGAGGACCAAGGTATTATATTATATACACCACTGGACCACCAGGGAACTATCATACAGGGGAGGAAGAGGACCGAGGTATTATATTATATACACCACTGGACCACCAGGGAACTATCATAAAGGGGAGGAAGAGGACCGAGGTATTATATTATATACACCACTGGACCACCAGGGAACTATCATACAGGGGAGGAAGAGGACCGAGGTATTATATTATATACACCACTGGACCACCAGGGGACTATCATACAGGGGAGGAAGAGGACCGAGGTATTATATTATATACACCACTGGACCACCAGGGAACTATCATACAGGGGAGGAAGAGGACCAAGGTATTATATTATATACACCACTGGACCACCAGGGAACTATCATAAAGGGGAGGAAGAGGACCGAGGTATTATATTATATACACCACTGGACCACCAGGGGACTATCATACAGGGGAGGAAGAGGACCGAGGTATTATATTATATACACCACTGGACCACCAGGGGACTATCATACAGGGGAGGAAGAGGACCGAGGTATTATATTATATACACCACTGGACCACCAGGGAACTATCATACAGGGGAGGAAGAGGACCGAGGTATTATATTATATACACCACTGGACCACCAGGGGACTATCATACAGGGGAGGAAGAGGACCGAGGTATTATATTATATACACCACTGGACCACCAGGGAACTATCATACAGGGGAGGAAGAGGACTGAGGTATTATATTATATACACCACTGGACCACCAGGGGACTATCATACAGGGGAGGAAGAGGACCGAGGTATTATATTATATACACCACTGGACCACCAGGGGACTATCATACAGGGGAGGAAGAGGACCGAGGTATTATATTATATACACCACTGGACCACCAGGGAACTATCATACAGGGGAGGAAGAGGACCAAGGTATTATATTATATACACCACTGGACCACCAGGGAACTATCATACAGGGGAGGAAGAGGACCAAGGTATTATATTATATACACCACTGGACCACCAGGGGACTATCATACAGGGGAGGAAGAGGACCGAGGTATTATATTATATACACCACTGGACCACCAGGGAACTATCATACAGGGGAGGAAGAGGACCGAGGTATTATATTATATACACCACTGGACCACCAGGGGACTATCATACAGGGGAGGAAGAGGACCGAGGTATTATGTTATATACACCACTGGACCACCAGGGGACTATCATACAGGGGAGGAAGAGGACCAAGGTATTATATTATATACACCACTGGACCACCAGGGAACTATCATACAGGGGAGGAAGAGGACCAAGGTATTATATTATATACACCACTGGACCACCAGGGAACTATCATTCCGGGTGGTGCACCCTCCACCCGGAATGCCCCCGGACACTACAGGAAGTATGGATGGATGGCCCGGACCACCCTGACAGGCAGGGGGAGAGAAGCGGGTGGCGGCGGCCTATGGCACTGCAAAAGCCACTGCAGTTCATTGATTTATAGTGCCCTCTTTAAATCAATGATCTGCAGCGGTGTCGCGGGGGGATAAATAGCCGATAACTTATACCGGAATATCGGTATAAGTTATCGGCTATCGGCCCTAACCTCCACCGATTATCGGTATCGGCCCTAAAAAACTATATCGGTCGATCCCTAGTACATACCACTGGGCATCACAGCCTGGGCACCAATGGGTATAGCCTGACAATGAGTATCAGGGAATGGGGGATGATGAATATCCCACTGGACCACCAGGGAACAATCATTGTACACTCTGTTCTACATTCTGCCGATGTCACTAAGTATCAGGAAGTGTTAGATTAATTTACCACTGGGCCACCAGGGAACAAAATCCTCATAATTAATCTTACACTTCCTGATACTCATTGTCAGGTGTAGAGCCTAGATCCAGTGGTGTGTGACAATATGATACATAGGTCCTCTTGCCCTTTGGCATGTAGAATGATTGTTCCCTGGTGGTCCAGTGGTATATTCATCATCTCAAATTCCTTGATACTCATTATCAGTTGCAAGGTTTAGACCCCTGGGTGCCCAGAAAATAATGCCCAGTAGCATGCACCATACGTTACCATTTGTACATAAAATGATTTCCCTGGTGGTCCAGTGGTATATTCATAATCTCACATTACCTGATACTTGTCATCAGATGTAGCATCTAGACCCATTGGTGCCCAGAATATAATGCCCAGTGATGTGTACAATATAATACCTAGGTCACCCCCTTCCCCTCCCCTCACCCTGTATTGTTCCCTGGTGGTCCAGGGGTATATTTATAATCTCACATTCCCTGATACTCTTTATCAGGTACAGAGTCTACACCCATTGGTGTCCAGGCTGAGATGCCCAGTGGTATGTGCCATACAATATCTTTGTCCTCTTGGTATGACAGTTCCCTGGTGGTCCAGTGGTATATTTATAATCTCACATTCTATGATACTCTTTGTCAGGTGCAGAGTCTACACCCGTTGGTGTCTAGGCTAAGATGCCTAGTGTTATGTACTATACAATATCTAGGTCCACTTGGTATGATTGTTCCCTGGTGGTCTAGTGGTATATTTCTCTATACACATTTCCTGATGCTGTTTTGGGCACCATTGGATACTATTGTTATATTGTTGCACATCATAGACTGTGATCTTTATACAACACTGGAGTTTATAGACTCTACATGTTGTGTAGGTGAATGATGGACATCACACTGGCCCACCAGGGAACATTCATTCTATCTACAATCTATCATACATGAAATAGGCCACTGTGTGTATGTGCTATAAGAGTGTTTTCCAACCAGGGTGCCTTCAGCTGTTGCAAAACTACAACTCCCAGCATGCCCGGACAGCCAACGGCTGTCCGGGCATGCTGGGAGTTGTAGTTTTGCAACAAGATACACACTCCCCTTAACAGCGTACATTCTCCTTGCCCCCAGGGCCTCTCCATGTTTATAGCCGGGGGGCCCCTTTATTACAATGGGCTGACACCCTATAAAGCCTGCAACATCTCCTGCGTCGCCGCAGGGCACCAGCGAATAAGTCACAGACGCGTTATTCGCCCGTTGATCCGGTAATGAAGTCCTTGCAGGCGCTCTAGACTAATGGGAGGTAATTTCTATGGTAATGGGCTAATTTTCTACACCCAACCCCAAGCCCCCCCCCCCCCCCCCCAACCAGGCGCCATTTGCGTTTTTTTCCACTAATTTACCGAAGAGTTAATAATCCGCCGTCCGCGGCCTCGGAGACTTTATTTTGTGTTAATAAAGCGATGGAAACGTCGGCCGAATGGAAACTTTTTGAAGAATTAAATCTTTATGTCGGTCTTAAGAAAAAAAAAAATAGAAAAAATTTGCCTTAACATGAAATAACGATGAGGTCATCGTCCGCACCGAAGCCAAGAGTCTGATTAAAGGGACGGCAGGAAAATCTGTTTACCATACGGAAAAAAAACACACCGGCGCTCCCAAACATTTAACATGGTTGCTAAGAAACCGCACAGAGAACGCGAGGAATCTGCTGTGTGCCGGAGCCGCGAGGATCCATCAGTTCGTGAAACGGGGAGCGGTGAACAGGAGCCCCCAACATCGCCCCCATCAGCTGTGATGTAGTACAAGACGTATCATTCCCTATTTAGGATTTGCGTCTTCGCCCCAGTTTTTGGCGCGGTCGGACGTTAATCCTCGCGGTGATCGATTTCTCCCGGGGGCGGGGGGCTGGTCTTCCCTCCTCCCCGGCTCATGAAGATTTCTCGCATTGAAATGAAGGGGACTTCAAAGGCGCCGGCGTCCTATAAGATCGGGCCGCATTTATGTAGGACAGAGAAGAAAAGCCATTGTTATCCGAAGACTTTACGGAAAATAGGCCGGAGAATTCTGGCTGGAATTTATGTCGCGTTAACCCCTTTATGGCGCGCGGTCCGGGGATGGAAACGTTTCCAGCTTCTTATTCTTCATGTATTAATAGGATTATATTTGGGGGCGAATTCTGTAAATCCGAAAATCTTCTTTATTAACGTGTCAGAAATTCTCAGCGTCTGCGGCTCATTGTTAAAGAAGAAACATCTTATAATTGTGGCCCTCCAGCTGCTGCACAACTACAACTCCCAGCATGCTTGGAGTTGTAGTTTTGCAGCAGTTGAAGGTCCACAGTTCGGCTGAGAGTTATATAGTGGAGGAGCAGGGTCCACAGCAGTACAGAATATATCAGGAGAGGAGTGTGCTGATCGTGTGGAGGTCACAGGGTGAGAGTTATATAGTGGAGGAGCAGGGTCCACAGCAGTACAGAGTATTTAAGGAGAGGAGTGTGCTGATCGTGTGGAGGTCACAGGGTGAGAGTTATATAGTGGAGGAGCAGGGTCCACAGCAATACAAAGTATTTCAGGAGAGGAGTGTGCTGATCATGTGGAGGTCACAGGGTGAGAGTTATATAGTGAAGGAGCAGGGTCCACAGCAGTACAGAGTATTTCAGGAGAGGAGTGCACTGATCATGTGGAGGTCACAGAGTGAGAGTTATATAGTGGAGGAGCAGGGTCCACAGAAGTACAGAGTATTTCAGGAGAGGAGTGTGCTGATCATGTGGAGGTCACAGGGTGAGAGTTATATAGTGGAGGAGCAGGGTCCACAGCAGTACAGAGTATTTCAGGAGAGGAGTGAGCTGATCATGTGGAGGTCACTGGGTGAGAGTTATATAGTAGAGGAGCAGGGTTCACAGCAGTGCAGAGTATTTCAGGAGAGGAGTGTGCTGATCATGTGGAGGTCACAGAGTGAGAGTTATATAGTGGAGGAGCCGGGTCCACAGCAATACAAAGTATTTCAGGAGAGGAGTGTGTTGATCCTGTGGAGGTCACAGAGTGAGAGTTATATAGTGGAGGAGCTGGGTCCACAGCAATACAAAGTATTTCAGGAGAGGGGTGTACTGATCCTGTGGAGGTCACAGAGTGAGAGTTATATAGTGGAGGAGCAGGATCCACAGCAGTACAGAGTATTTCAGGAGAGGAGTGTGCTGATCATGTGGAGGTCACAGGGTGAGAGTTATATAGTGGAGGAGCAGGGTCCACAGCAGTACAGAGTATTTCAGGAGAGGAGTGTACTGATCATGTGGAGGTCACAGGGTGAGAGTTATATAGTGGAGGAGCAGAATCTCAGGAGTACAGAGTATTTCAGGAGAGGAGTGTGTTGATCATGTGGAGGTCACAGGGCGAGAGTTATATAGTGGAGGAGCAGGGTCCACAGCAGTACAGAGTATTTCAGGAGAGGAGTGTACTGATCATGTGGAGGTCACAGGGTGAGAGTTATATAGTGGAGGAGCAGAATCTCAGGAGTACAGAGTATTTCAGGAAAGGAGTGTGTTGATCATGTGGAGGTCACAGGGTGAGAGTTATATAGTGGAGGAGCAGGGTCCACAGCAGTACAGAGTATTTCAGGAGAGGAGTGTGCTGATCATGTGGAGGTCACAGGGTGAGAGTTATATAGTGGAGGAGCAGAGTCCACAGCAGTACAGAGTATTTCAGGAGAGGAGTGTGCTGAACATGTGGGGGTCACAGGGTGAGAGTTATATAGTGGAGGAGCAGAGTCCACAGCAGTACAGAGTATTTCAGGAGAGGAGTGTGCTGAACATGTGGGGGTCACAGGGTGAGAGTTATATAGTGGAGGAGCAGGGTCCACAGCAGTACAGAGTATTTCAGGAGAGGAGTGCTGATCATGTGGAGGTCACAGGGCGAGAGTTATATAGTGGAGGAGCAGGGTCCACAGCAGTACAGAGTATTTCAGGAGAGGAGTGTGCTGATCGTGTGGAGGTCACAGGGTGAGAGTTATAAAGTTTTGTAAGTGGCAACAATTCAGCTCTTTACTTGTTCACTTTGTGTTTTTTGGCACCAGTGGGGGAGGAAGTGATCAGTCCCATGTAAATGTTGACCCGGGGGCGGCTGCAGATCTCCTGACATGGGGTCTCCACCGACATCACACAATCTCACAATATGGATTTTGTAATGAGGTGAGAATTGAAGCTGCAGCCTCATCACCCTCCTCCTCCCTCCATCTTGTCCTCCTTGATCTCTCACCTCAGGTTCTCTCTTCTAGAAGCCAAACAGCTTCACATAGGAACATTTATTTATACAAGGTGAAAAAGCACCAAAACCTCTCCTGCGATGGTCCCCACTGGTCACAGAGCATTCTCCATGTGACCCTCGGCGATCACAGCCTGCACTGCCGTCATTGACCTGATATAGGACATGTATCTCTAATGCTATTGTCTCTCATCCTCCTGTTACAAAACTACAACTCCCAACATGCTCAGACAGCCAGTATGCCTCCAGTTGTTGCACAACTCTAACCCCCAGCATGTCCGGACAGCCAAAGGCACGCTGTTTGGGAAACATTGCTCCAGATTGATACATAGTACCTGAACTGATACATTGTAACAAACTAACAGGATAGATAATAATGTGCAATTCACAAAACCTGAGCAAATATAACATTTTGTATTCCCAGTCACATAACAGATTTATATTTATTTATATTCATATTTATTTATATTTATATTCATATTTATTTATATTTTTTACATTTAGATTTAATTTATATTTATATTCATATTTATTTACATTGATATTTATTTTAATTTAAATAAATAAAAATATAAATTATATAAATATAAATGATTTATATTTAAAAAAATTAATATTTACAAATTTTTATATTTTAAAAACTTTACATTTATATTTCTTTAATTTATATTAAAAAATATATATTTATATTGAAAAATTTATATTGAAATTCTTTTATTTATATATTAATTTAAATTTATTTAATTTATATTTTTATTTACCGTATACTGTATATTTGTGTGTGTGTATATATATATATATAGAGAGAGAGAGAGAGAGAGAGAGAGAGAGAGAGAGAGAGAGAGAGAGAGAGAGAGAGAGAGAGATGTACATATACATATTGTCATGAGCGGAGGGCAGGGAGCCCTAAAGCTGTCCCTATAAACCACTCTTCCTGCCTACTTGCACATCCGCCCTAAACTTCGGATCGACAACATGGAGCCGGTCCCTTCCTTGCGCTAAAGTGTATTGGTGTTGAAGTCAACAAAACAAACAGATATATAAATACAAACAAGGCAGGATATAGCATACTAACATACAGTTCAGAAACCGGAATCAAGATTAACGGCAGATATGATAATAGGAACAAGACTAGATATGAGGATAAGTATACAGCAGACAAAACCTGGATATTCCGGGGATGAACAGGTTAACTGAATGTCAGAACACTAAACAAGTCAGGAAATCAAGAACGCTGTTCACAGGACTCAGAACAAGGAACACACTGGACACCTCACTCCAAGCATGGAGGGACAACAATACCAAAGCCAAATAGGCTCCTAGCCAGTGGGTACTCGCCCCCGAGTGATCAGGATACTGGCCAAGAAGGAAACAGAAATACTAAATACAAGCAAACATGGGCACAGACACAAGACTCCTGGATAGATGGATTAGCACAAGGCTCAGAACAGGATTCTATCCTAGGAGATCCAGGATCAAACAAGGTCCAAACAGGACTGACAAACGCACAGTGTAAATACAGACTAAGGCAACACAAAGCAAATGCAGAACGAACAATACAAGAATACTAAAAAATGACAAAGGTACTAAAACAAAACAAGTTCAAATCTATATATCAAACAGGACAGATAACCATGGTTAAAGGGGTACTCCCGTGGAAAACTTTTTTTATTTTTTAAATCAACTGGTGCCAGAAAGTTAAACAGATTTGTAACCTACTTCTATTAAAAAATCTTAATCCTTCCAATACTTTTTAGGGGCTGCATGCTACAGAGGAAATGCTTTTATTTTTTGGATTTCTCTTCTGTCGCGACCACAGTACTCTCTGCTGACCTCTGCTGTCCATTTTAGGAACTGTCAAGAGCAGGAGAAAATCCTCATAGCAAACATATGCTGCTCTGGACAGTTCCTAAAATGGACAGCAGAGGTCAGCAGAGAGCACTGTGGTCATGACAGAAGAGAAATCCAAAAAGAAAAGCATTTCCTCTGTAGTATACAGCCCCTGAAAAGTACTGGAAGGAGTAAGATTTTTTAATAGAAGTAATTTACAAATCTGCTTAACTTTCTGGCACCAGTTGAGTACCCCTTTAAAACTCAGGATATGTGCACAAACAGACATAGTGAACATCAAGTCAACATGGCCAGAAAACAGGTCTAATCACCAGCACAGAACAGAAGAGTCTCATTTATCCTCCCAGTGCTGAAGTCAGGAAGGTTAACTCTTCCCATCCCAGGGAGAATTAACATAGAAACTGTTCAGACACAAACTTAATGTCTGAACAGGACCCAAAGCAGAAAATTCAAAATACAGAGAGATAATATATACATATATATATATATATATATATATACACACACACACACATACATATATATATATATATATATATATATATATATATATACACACACATATATTAATGTAGAAATAAATAATGTGTTTCTACAGCAAAATCAGCAACACTGTGTATCCATTTACTGACAAAATTATTTACATAATAAAAAAAATTTCTCTGTCTGCAGCCACCACTAGGTGGAGCGCTTTGTGGATTTGTGTAGCTCCCTTGAATTTATTGAGAGTTGTATAATTCTGTATGCTGTCAGCTCCCTCTAGTGGTGGCTTCTAGTAATAGAATTTTCTCATTTTACTCAATGACAGTGTGAAATGAATCCACAGGGTAATCTAGTGCAGGACCCCATAGTGGTGGTGATGGGGTCTCACCTATTGTAGGCTCGGTATAGTGTAATATGGAGGATAGTCATTGAATGTGAGGAGATTGTCCAGTGTTCTGCAGTGTGGACATCTATAATCTATTTCATTATATAAGGGAATTGTTTATAATACCGCCCCCTAATATAATAACTAAAGAATTTAAACAGAGAAAGAACAGAGAATATGTTCCTGCAGAAAATAATATTATCCAGGAAAGAAATTCCAACCTAGAGAAGGGTGTGACTGCAGAACATGGCGGATCAGCCGACACTCCATCCCAAATCCTCAGGATTTACACCGTACAATACTTCCTGTCTCGTCAGCGCTCGCTTATGTCTGCAGCACAAAAAGGTCAAATTCTTCAGGAATGTGATAAACACGAAGACTAACAGGAGAGAACTACAAATCCCAGGAGGATATCCCCACTGTATAGCACAGTCTGCTCCTGAATATTATTACTATAATACAAGCATTATGGTGGTATTATTGTAGTTATATATTTTTTCATAGGGGCAGTATTATAAATAGTAGAAAAAGGTTTTTTTTCCCTCAGCTCGCCTGAGACATGCACAGCAGACCTATTAATAAATGGTTTTACCACAAGTAGTGGCATTACTAAAGTATTGTTCCATAACTACTATAACTACTATAATACTGCCCCTATGTACAAGAATATAACTACTATAATACTGCTCCTATATACAAGAATATATCTACTATAATACTGCCCCTATATACAAGAATATATCTACTATAATACTGCTCCTATATATAAGAATATAACTACTATAATACTGCCCCCTATATACAAGAATATAACTACTATAATACTGCTCCCATATACAAGAATATAACTACTATAATACTGCCTCCTATATACAAGAATATAACTACTACTATTATACTGCCCCCTATATACAAGAATATATCTACTATAATACTGCTCCTATATACAAGAATATAACAACTATAATACTCCTCCTATATACAAGAATATAACTACTATAATACTGCTCCTATATACAAGAATATAACTACTATAATACTGCCCCCTATATACAAGAATATAACTACTATAATACTGCCTCCTATATACAATAATATAACTACTATAATACTGCCCCCTATATACAAGAATATAACTACTATAATACTGACTCCTATATACAAGAATATAACTACTATAATACTGCTCCTATATACAAGAATATAACTACTATAATACTGACTCCTATATACAAGAATATAACTACTATAATACTGACTCCTATATACAAGAATATAACTACTATAATACTGCCTCCTATATACAAGAATATAACTACTATAATACTGCTCCTATATACAAGAATATAACTACTATAATACTGCTCCTATATACAAGAATATAACTACTATAATACTGCTCCTATATACAAGAATATAACTACTATAATACTGCTCCTATATACAAGAATATAACTACTATAATACTGCTCCTATATACAAGAATATAACTACTATAATACTGCTCCTATATACAAGAATATAATTACTATAATACTGCTCCTATATACAAGAATATAACTACTATAATACTGCTCCTATATAGAAGAATATAACTACTATAATACTCCTCCTATATACAAGAATATAATTACTATAATACTGCTCCTATATACAAGAATATAACTACTATAATACTGCTCATATAAACAAGAATATAACTACTATAATACTGCTCCTATATACAAGAATATAACTACTATAATACTGCTCCTATATACAAGAATATAACTACTATAATACTGCTCCTATATACAAGAATATAACTACTATAATACTGCTCCTATATACAAGAATATAACTACTATAATACTGCTCCTATATACAAGAATATAACTACTATAATACTGCTCCTATATACAAGAATATAACTACTATAATACTGCTCCTATATACAAGAATATAACTACTATAATACTGCTCCTATATACAAGAATATAACTACTATAATACTGCTCCTATATACAAGAATATAACTACTATAATACTGCCTCCTATATACAAGAATGTAACTACTATAATACTGCCTCCTATATACAAGAATATAACTACTATAATACTGCTCCTATATACAAGAATATAACTACTATAATACTGCTCCTATACACAAGAATATAACTACTATAATACTGCTCCTATATACAAGAATATAACTACTATAATACTGCTCCTATACACAAGAATATAACTACTATAATACTGCTCCTATATACAAGAATGTAACTACTATAATGCTGCCTCCTATATACAAGAATGTAACTACTATAATTCTGCTCCTATATACAAGAATATAACTACTATAATACTGCTCCTATATACAAGAATATAACTACTATAATACTGCTCCTATATACAAGAATATAACTACTATAATACTGCTCCTATATACAAGAATATAACTACTATAATACTGCCCCCTATATACAAGAATATATCTACTATAATACTGCTCCTATATACAAGAATATAACTACTATAATACTGGAGGATCGGGGTTCCGGCTGCAGGTAGTTGTAGCAATCCAAGACCCTGCACCGGTCTCCTGCACTATAATCTCTTGTATCGGGTTATAGTGCGGGTGAACATGTGACCGTTTTCCTCGGCCCTGTGTCCCATAGCAGGGGTCACAGAGGTTATAGAGGGGTCAGGGTCTTGTAGGTCAGATCATGTGACGTTTGGTCTTGTTGTGGTGAGTGCGGAGGATCAGGAATCTTCTCGTCTCCACCAAACACATCCAGATGTTCTATAGATCTGACACATCCAGGCCTGTACTTTAAGGCAGTGTTTCTCAACCTAGGGTGCCTACAGCTGTTGCAAAACTACAAATCCCAACATGCCCGGACTACATAGACTAGTGGTCTCCAAACTGTGGATCTACCTGGTGTCTCAAAACTACAACTCCCAGCATGCCCGGACAGTCTAGATTTGTGTTCTCCAAACTGTGGACCTCAGATATGTTGCAACTACAACTCCCAGCATGCCCGGACAGCCGTTGGCTGTGATACCAGCGGCTGCGTTGCTGTATCCAAGCCCATAATTAGTGATGGTGTCTGGTTTGCCACTGTATCTAAGCCTGTAATGTGTGATACCGATATGTGAGCTGTTTCTGGTGCAGCGTCTTATAATACTTCCGCCTTTATATTGTCTCCAGGTGAGGAGCGGACTACAAGCCCCAGCAGTGCACAGCAGCAGCAGCAGCAGCTCAGGGCAGAGCAGGAATTCCCCGGCCACATTCCAGCATTAGTGGGATTCCTGACATCACTCAGGGGCCACAGCACAATCCACACCAGAGGAAACGTAAAGGAGAAGATTATGTGGGAAGTGAAATGAAGCCAAGACCCCCCCCCCCCCCCCCCCTGTAGGGTAAGGAGCAGCCACAGGGCAAAGGTGACAAAGTTCAAGGGGCTTCTGAGCCCAATTATCAGCCTCATAGACCTGAATGGTGGAGGCAGCGCCACACTGCCATCTAGTGGTCAAACACTGGTAAGACAGCACAAGGATGAAAGAAAAAGACTAGGGCAGCGTTTTCCAAACAGTGTGTCTCCAGCTGTTACAAAACTTTAACTACAACAACTACTACTACAACAACAACTACTACTACAACAACTATTACTACTACAACAATTACTACAAAAACTACTACTACTACAACAACTATTACTCCAACTACTACAACTATTACTATAACAACTACAACTATTACTACAACAACTATTACTACAACAACTATCACTACAACTACTACAACAACTATTACTACAACTACTACAACAACTAGTACTACAACTACTACTATAACAACTACAACTATTACTACTACAACAACTACTACTACAACAACTATTACTACAACTACTACAACAACTATTACTACAACTACTACAACAACTATTACTCCAACTACTACAACTATTACTACAACTACTACTATAACAACTACAACTATTACTACAACAACTACTACTACTACTACAACAACTACTACTACTACTACAACTATTACTACTACAACTACTACAACAACTATTACTACAACAACTATTACTACAACAACTACTACTACTACAACAACTATTACTACAACAACTACTACAACAACTATTACTACAACAACTACTCCTACTACAACAACTATTACTACAACAACTACTACTACTACAACAATTACTACAAAAACTATTACTACAACTACTACTACAACTACTACAACAACTGCTACAACAACTATTACTACAACTACTACTACAACTACTACTACAACTACTACTACAACAACTATTACTACTACTACAACAACTATTACTACAACTACTACAACATCTAGTACTACAACTACAACAACTACTACTACAACAACTACAACTATTACTACAACTACTACTACAACAACTACAACTATTACTACAACTACTACTACAACTACTACAACAACTACTACTACAACAACTATTACCACTACTACAACAACTATTACTACAACTACTACATCTAGTACTACAACTACAACAACTACTACTACAACAACTACAACTATTACTACAACTACTACTACAACAACTACAACTATTACTACAACTACTACTACAACAATTACCACTACTACTACTACTACTACAACAACTATTACTACTACTACTACTACTACAACAACTATTACTACTACTACTACAACAACTATTACTACAACTATTACAACAACTACTACTACTATAACTACTACAACAATTACAACTACTACAACAACAATTACTACTACTACTACTACAATTATAACTACTACAATTACAACTACTACTACAACTACTACAATTACAACTACTACTACAACTACTACAACAACAACAACAACAACAACAACAACAACAACAACAACAACTACTACTACTACTACTACTACTACAACAACTACTACTACTACAACTACTACAACAACAACAACTACTAGTACTACTACAACAACTACTACTACAACAACAACAACAACAACTACTACTACTACAACTACTACAACAACAACAACTACTACTACAACAACAACTACTACAACTACTACTACTACAACTACTACAACAACAACTACTACAACTACTACTACTACTACAACTACTACAACAACAACTACTACTACAACAACAACTACTACAACTACTACTACTACAACTACTACTACTACAACTACTACAACAACAACTACTACTACTACAACAACAACTACTACAACTACTACTACTACAACTACTACTATAACAACAACTACAACTACTACTACTACAACTACTACAACAACAACTACTACAACTACTACTACTACAACTACTACAACAACAACTACTACTACAACAACAACTACTACAACTACTACTACTACAACTACTACAACAACAACTACTACTACTACAACAACAACTACTACAACTACTACAACAACAACTACTACTACAACAACAACTACTACTACAACTACTACTACTACAACAATTACTACTACCACTACAACAATTACCACTACTACAACAACTACTACAACAACTACTACTGCTACTATAACTACATTATTACTATAACTACTAATACTTATAATAATAATAACTGTATAGTCAGATAAAACAGATAATATTAATAAAATAATAATAATAGTAAATATGACACATTTTTATTGCAGACAGTATAATTCCCCAAGCTGCGTCTCTCCAGAACAAAATCCGATCATAAAAGGAATAAAATGTCGAACAACCATCATCAATATAAATAAAAAAATAATAAACAATACAATGTGTGAACAAGGCCTAAAAGTTTGAGCAAATTCTGCTATTGACTCCTTTTTTTTCCCTTATTACCACCACATGGTATGATACACATCTGCCCTGACATCCCAATGCCCCCTGCAATCCCCCCCCCCCCCCCCCCCCACGACACAGCGAACACCGCTCCAGTGTATGGGGGCCACAAACTGGAAATAGATCGATGTAACAAATTGTATAAAATATTTTATTGGGACATAAAAAATAAATAAACCATCAGTAAATAATGAAATGTATTAACCAGAAGCCCCTCCCCCCCCCCATAATAATATCATCACTATACAGATCCGCTCCTGCACCCCCACAGTATGTGTTGCCCCCACAGTAGTGCCCCGTCCCCTTCTTTATAGTCTATGAGAATATGTGTCAGCCATGGGTCCCATTCTGCACTGGGGTCCTATGGGGTCAATGAGAACTAAAGGCTGTCCCCAACCAGGGTGCCTCCAGCTGTTGCAAAACTACAACTCCCAGCATGCCCCAAACTACAACTCTAAAGAACCCATGTGACTCCCTGAGAGGGACGCAAACATGTCAGCAGCACCTAGAGCTTCATAGTCATTGACATCATCTTCATCCAGCGCTGTGTATAAGGCTCGGAATGCAGGACGTCTTATAGCACCATATGGCGCCACCACTGGAGGGCGGCTGCGTCTGCTGCAGGGAGATGCCCTGGCAGGAGGGGGCAGCACCGTACAGTCTGGGCAGGTCCATTAGTGTTACTGGCACCATATATACCAGTGTTTCCCAACCAGGGTGCCTCCAGCTGTTGCAAAACTACAACTCCCAGCATGCCCGGACAGCCAAAGGCTGTCCGGGCATGCTGGGTGTTGTAGTTTTGCAACATCTGGAGGCACCCTAGTTGGGAAACGCTGATGTATACAAATAAAAAAAACACATGAGACGATGGGCGGCGGTGGCCTCCACCATCACTAGTTCAATAGGTTCCTGAGCGCCCCCAGGTGGTGACTTTGGACTCAGTATGGATACGGAGAGACGGAGATGTAGATGATGAAGACGCTCTGATAGCGCAGCCCCTGCTGCTCGCCGTGAGACGCCGCTTGCACTTTTATCCGGTAAACCCCCGAAGCGTCCAGCGATCGTAAGGTGTAGATGATCCCGTGGCCCCCGTCATCACGGAGAGCGAAGGGGCTGCCCGAATCCTGCTCCAGGGCCGTGAAGCTGGTTCGGTTCTGGTGGACGCCTCCTTCCGAAAAAGCGCTGAGACGGACGACGTCTTGATTGGGAGGAATCCCGAAAGGCAGGGTGAGCAGCTTGTACTGCAGCGTGTAGGGGCCGGCCGAGCTGCAGTCCGTCAGACACCGGCGATAGCAAGTCCTGCGGAGGGAGAACGTGCGATGTTATAATGTAACAAGACACAGAAGACGTGAGCCGAGCCGGGCCCTTACCCTGGGCTGGGGCCCTTGGTGTAGGACGCAGGGCAGGGGGTGTCCAGGCACTGGTATCCTCCGCGGGTGTTGAAGCACATCTGGTTGGCTCCACAGCTGACTCTCTGCTCCGCACATTCATCTATGTCTACAGGGAGAAGAAGGGGTTAAAGGGGTTATCCAGGAAAAAACACTTATATATATATATATATATAAATCAACTGGCTCCAGAAAGTTAAACAGATTTGTAAATTACTTCAATTTAAAAAATCTTAATCCTTTCAGTACTTATGAGCTTCTAAAGTTAAGGTTGTTCTTTTCTGTCTAAGTGCTCTCTGATGACATTGTCTCGGGAAACGCCCAGTTTAGAAGAGGTTTGCTTTGGGGATTTGCTTCTAAACTGGGCGTTTCCCAAGACAGGTGTCATCAGAGAGGACTTAGACAGAAAAGAACAACTAAACTTCAGCCGCTCATAAGTACTGAAAGGATTAAGATTTTTTTTTAATAGAAGTAATTTACAAATCTGTTTAACTTTCTGGAGCCCGTTGATATATAAAAAAAGGTTTTTTCCTGGAATATCCCTTTAAAAGATATAACAATGCAACAACACTTCAGCACTGATACTCCCTGAATACTGGCTGTAAACTCCCCTGGACGTGTTCCGGTGGCGCAGTCTCATGCAGACAGACACGGCTTAGACTCGGGGTCACACTATAAATTCATCCGTTATTAAAGATCCGTTATAATGATTCGTTAACAAAACCATTAAAAACGGACGTTACAAAATCCCATTATAGTCTATGGATCCTTTGTGTGCAATAAATGTACCTATACAGTGCTCCCTCAAGTTACAATATTAATTGGGTCCAGGACGACCATTGTATGTTGAAACCATTGTATGTTGAGACCAGAACTCTATGGAAACCTGGTAATTGGTTCTGAAGCCACCAAAATGTCATCCAAAAATAGGAAAAAGTGAGGATTAAAGAAAAATAAGTAGATAACTAATATAGATAAAGCAAATCCTTATATATAAAAGTAAGAACAATCTGCTGGGAGCTGTAAATCACTGTCTATGTCAGTGTTTCCCAACCAGGGTGCCTCCAGCTGTTGCAAAACTACAACTCCCAGCATGCCCGGACAGCCAAAGGCTGTCCGGGCATGCTGGGAATTGTAGTTTTGCAACAGCTGGAGGCACCCTGGTTGGGAAACGCTTGTCTTTGTAGAGGACAGGAGCTTCTTCCGGGTCCTGTACAGAACACGCAATGTCCTAAAAAAGTAATGGAGCCGCCGTCACCTGGTGTCCAAAGGAGCAGGTAACCCTGGGACAGGTAAAGAGTACAGAACATGTAATACCTCCCTGTACTGTAGAGGGTGCTACCAGACACCAGTCAGTGCATACACTTCAGTAATACAGGTAAAGAGTACAGAACATGTAATACCTCCCTGTACTGTAGGGGGCGCTACCAGACACCAGTCAGTGCATACACTTCAGTAATACAGGTAAATTGTACAGAACATGTAATACCTCCCTGTACTGTAGAGGGTGCTACCAGACACCAGTCAGTGCATACACTTCAGTAATACAGGTAAAGAGTACAGAACATGTAATACCTCCCTGTACTGTAGGGGGCGCTACCAGACACCAGTCAGTGCATACACTTCAGTAATACAGGTAAATTGTACAGAACATGTAATACCTCCCTGTACTGTAGGGGGCTCTACCAGACACCAGTCAGTGCATACACTTCAGTAATACAGGTAAAGAGTACAGAACATGTAATACCTCCCTGTACTGTAGGGGGCGCTACCAGACACCAGTCAGTGCATACACTTCAGTAATACAGGTAAAGAGTACAGAACATGTAATACCTCCCTGTACTGTAGGGGGCGCTACCAGACACCAGTCAGTGCATACACTTCAGTAATACAGGTAAAGAGTACAGAACATGTAATACCTCCCTGTACTGTAGGGGGCGCTACCAGACATCAGTCAGTGCATACACTTCAGTAATACAGGTAAAGAGTACAGAACATGTAATACCTCCCTGTACTGTAGGGGGCGCTACCAGACACCAGTCAGTGCATACTCTTCAGTAATACAGGTAAAGAGTAGTACAGAACATGTAATACCTCCCTGTACTGTAGGGGGCGCTACCAGACACCAGTCAGTGCATACACTTCAGTAATACAGGTAAAGAGTACAGAACATGTAATACCTTCCTGTACTGTAGGGGACGCTACCAGACAATTCAGTAATACAGGTAAAGAGTACAGAACATGTAATACCTCCCTGTACTGTAGGGGGCGCTACCAGACATCAGTCAGTGCATACACTTCAGTAATACAGGTAAAGAGTACAGAACATGTAATACCTCCCTGTACTGTAGGGGGCGCTACCAGACACCAGTCAGTGCATACTCTTCAGTAATACAGGTAAAGAGTAGTACAGAACATGTAATACCTCCCTGTACTGTAGGGGGCGCTACCAGACACCAGTCAGTGCATACACTTCAGTAATACAGGTAAAGAGTACAGAACATGTAATACCTTCCTGTACTGTAGGGGACGCTACCAGACAATTCAGTAATACAGGTAAAGAGTACAGAACATGTAATACCTCCCTGTACTGTAGGGGGCGCTACCAGACACTTCAGTAATACAGGTGTTTTACCAGTAAATTGCCCATTCTGATTGGTCGGTCCTTTCAGCCATTGACACGTTTCACAGATCTGGTTTGTCTGTAGCATTGTATGTTGAGTCTGGTTTCAACTTACAATGGTCCAGAAAAAAACATTGTATGTTGAAACTATTGTATGTTGAGGCCATTGTAAGTTGAGGGATCACTGTATATACTTCTTGTGGCAGCGCGATTCATCTCCCTTTCTTGGATCTCCTTTTACCTATATTTGTGCCTGGACGCCTCCATTCGCACAACTCGCATAGGTGAGTGCGTTTTGTTCACTATCTCATCCATCAGGTTCCATCCAGGGGCGCGCACCCTGTTCTCTTTTGTATTTCCATTATAGTCTATGGGATGTTTACATTATCTGTTTTAACCCATCATTGCCCATTTATTATTAATAACGGACGTTATTTTGTGACGGAAGAAAGAACGGAAGAAATAATGCACGCACAAAATAACGTCCGTTGGAAAACTTCGGTGGAATTTATTATTTTTTTTAAATGAACTGGTGCCAGAAAGTTAAAAGGTTTGTAACTGACTTCTATTAAAAAATCTTTACTCTTCCAGTACTTATTAGCAGCTGTATGCTACAGAGGACAATCTTTTCTTTTTGAATTTCTTTTTTGTCTTGTCTTGTGCTCTCTGCTGACACCTCTGTCCGTATCAGGAACTGTCCAGAGCAGGAGAAAATCCCCGCAGCAAACCTATGCTGCTCTGGACAGTTCCGGACACGGACAGAGGTGTCAGCAGAGAGCACTGTGGTCAAGAGAAAAAAAGAAATTCAAAAAAGAAAATAATTTCCTCTGTAGCATACAGCTGCTAAAAAGTGCTGGAAGGGTAAAATTTTTTTAATAGAAGTAATTTATAAATCTGTTTAACTTTCTGGCACCAGTTCATTAAAAAAAAAAAGGTTTCTACCGGAGTACCCCTTTAATAATGGACGTTATTTTGTGGCGGGAAAAGGTAACGGAAGAAATTTTGCTAGCACTATTTCTTCCGTTCTTTCTCCCATCACAAAATAACATCCTTTAGTAATAATGGGCTATGATGGGTTAAAACAGATAATGTAAAAATCCTATAGAATATAATGGGATTTTGTAATGGCCGTTTTTAATGGTTTTGTTAACGGATCATTGTAACGGATCATTGTAACGGATCATTGTAACTGATCATTGTAACGGATCATTGTAACGGATCATTGTAACGGATCATTGTAACGGATCATTGTAACGGATCATTGTAACTGATCATTGTAACGGATCATTGTAACGGATCATTGTAACGGATCATTGTAACGGATCATTGTAACGGATCATTGTAACGGATCATTGTAACGGATCTTTAAAACGGATAATTCTACAGTATAGTGTGAATGCGGCCTTGGAATAATAAACGTTGTAGAAATCTAGATGAACGCACTCACCACGTCTAGTAGTAAAACAAAGGGGACGGAGGAGCAGGGCGGCCGGATGGTAAAAGGCAGCGGGATAGGATGGACGCCGGGACAAGGTTACACACCAAGCCCTCACATCCTGCAGCTGACCCGGACACCAGGTCTTCATGGGATTTGTAGTACTACTGAGGCCGGGTTCACACCACGTTTTTGTAACACAGTTCCCGTATACATTTTCTATGTGAAAACCTACGGAACCGTATTGAAAACCGTATGCACTGACTCTCCATTGATAACCGTACGCCAAACCATGCATCCGGTTGTGTCCATTTTGCATCCTGTACAGTTTTGTCAGTTTTTTTCCCGTACCCAAAACCATAGCCCACCACAGTTTTTGGTCCGGTTGAAAAACCGTATTGAAACATATACGTTTTTTTTTTAACATGGGAGTCAATGGGAACTGTACAGAACCATATGTGCGTGCGGTTCCATCCGGTTTCCCCCCCATACGGTTTTTGACTTTGCAGAGTTTTTCTTTCTTGGAATTTTAATCAAACAAGTGAAACTTTATTAATAATTGAATGAAAAGTTAAAAACTTATAAGTTTTTTCTTTAAAAAAAACAGATGCAACCGGACATCATTTTGATACACTTTAGTCCGGTTTTGAGGAATCAGTTGTTTTTTTTAATCAAAAACCTGATACGGGAACTGTATTGCAAAAACGTGGTGTGAACCCGGCCTGAGAGGGGAGGAGTGCTGATCCTCTTCTTTCTCCTCATCCCATTTTTTGTCATAATAATATAATTCATTGCCTTTTATTAAACATTCATCGCCTCGATATAGACTTATAATGAAATAAAAGTAGCCAAGAGTGAAGCACAAGATACAATGTCTCCTGAAATACTTTGTGCTGCTGGGAGAACCCACAATATTACTCTTATATCAGATCAGCGCCCCTACGCCCTCATAATGATCACATCCCTCTGCTGACATACTCTGTGCTGCTGTCAGAACCCACAATATTACTCTTATCTCAGCGCCCCTACGCCCTCATAATGATCACATCCCTCTGCTGACATACTCTGTGCTGCTGTGAGAACCCACAATATTACTCTTATATCAGCGCTCCTACGCCCTCATAATGATCACATCCCTCTGCTGACATACTCTGTGCTGCTGTGAGAACCCACAATATTACTCTTATATCAGCGCTCCTACGCCCTCATAATGATCACATCCCTCTGCTGACATACTCTGTGCTGCTGTGAGAACCCTCACCAATATTACTCTTATCTCAGCGCCCCTACGCCCTCATAATGATCACATCCCTCTGCTGACATACTCTGTGCTGCTGTGAGAACCCTCCCACAATATTACTCTTATCTCAGCGCCCCTACGCCCTCATAATGATCACGTCCCTCTGCTGACATACTCTGTGCTGCTGTGAGAACCCTCCCACAATATTACTCTTATCTCAGCGCCCCTACGCCCTCATAATGATCACATCCCTCTGCTGACATACTCTGTGCTGCTGTGAGAACCCTCCCACAATATTACTCTTATCTCAGCGCCCCTACGCCCTCATAATGATCACGTCCCTCTGCTGACATACTCTGTGCTGCTGTGAGAACCCTCCCACAATATTACTCTTATCTCAGCGCCCCTACGCCCTCATAATGATCACATCCCTCTGCTGACATACTCTGTGCTGCTGGGAGAACCCACAATATTACTCTTATCTCAGCGCCCCTATGACCTATAATGATCACATCCCTCTGCTGACATACTCTGTGCTGCTGTGAGAACCCACAATATTACTCTTATCTAAGCGCCCCTACGCCCTCATAATGATCACATCCCTCTGCTGACATACTCTGTGCTGCTGGGAGAACCCACAATATTACTCTTATATCAGCGCCCCTACGCCCTCATAATGATCACATCCCTCTGCTGACATACTCTGTGCTGCTGTGAGAACCCACAATATTACTCTTATATCAGCGCTCCTACGCCCTCATAATGATCACATCCCTCTGCTGACATACTCTGTGCTGCTGGGAGAACCCACAATATTACTCTTATATCAGCGCCCCTACGCCCTCATAATGATCACATCCCTCTGCTGACATACTCTGTGCTGCTGGGAGAACCCTCCCCAAATATTACTCTTATATCAGGGCCCCTATGACCTATAATGATCACATCCCTCTGCTGACATACTCTGTGCTGCTGTGAGAACCCTCCCCCAATATTACTCTTATCTCAGCGCTCCTACGCCCTCATAATGATCACATCCCTCTGCTGACATACTCTGTGCTGCTGTGAGAACCCACAATATTACTCTTATATCAGCGCTCCTACGCCCTCATAATGATCACATCCCTCTGCTGACATACTCTGTGCTGCTGTGAGAACCCTCCCACAATATTACTCTTATCTCAGCGCCCCTACGCCCTCATAATGATCACATCCCTCTGCTGACATACTCTGTGCTGCTGTGAGAACCCTCCCACAATATTACTCTTATCTCAGCGCCCCTACGCCCTCATAATGATCACATCCCTCTGCTGACATACTCTGTGCTGCTGTGAGGTGCGGGTCTGTCTTCTTACACAATCACACAGGGACAAGCAGTGATATAGGCCGCGGCGTTTACCTTGGCAGTTCCTGTTGTTGGGCAGCAGTCGGTATCCTGACGGGCACAGACACTGGTAGCTGCCCTCTGTGTTCCGGCACTCATGCTGGCAGGGGTTCCGCTGTTGGCATTCATCAATATCTGGAAGAAGAGAGGAGAATATGACCCTATACTCCACCCCATGTGAATAAATCAATTACTATATACTCATTCAATACAGCCCGCAGCCTAGATCAACGTTTCCTAATCAATGTGCCTCCAGCTGTTGCAAAACTACAGCTCCCAGCATTCCCAGATGTCAGAGCATGCTGGGATTAATAGGTTTGCAACAGCTGGAGAGCCATAGTTTGGAAACATTGATTTAGACCAGTGTTTCCTAACCAATGCGCCTCCAGCTGTTGCAAAACTACAACTCCCAGTATGCCCATACCACCAAAGGCTGTCCGGGCACGCTGGAATTTGTAGTTTTGCAACAGCTTGAGGGCAGCAAATTGGACATCTAGACCTTAGAGCAGTGTTTCTAAACCTGTATGCCCCCAGCTGTTGAAAAACTACAACTCCCAGCATGCCCGGACAGCCAACGGCTGTCCAGGCATGCTGGGAGTTGTGGTTTTGCAACAGCTGGAGCTGCATTGGTTAGGAAACACTGGTCTAAATCAATGTTTCAAACAATGGCTCTCCAGCTGTTGCATGTTCTGACATCTGGGAATGCTGGGAGTTGTAGTTTTTTTAACAGTGTGAGCGCCAGCTCGGTAACAATACATCAGATCTCCCCTTTTACCTGTACAAGCCCCGTTCCTGCGGATGAATCCCGGTGGGCACCGGCCCGGGCTGTTCTGGCCGATGAGGTTGCCGTTTTGGCTGTAGGACAGCCAGGTGTATACGTTGTTGCCGTGAATACGTCCATTAGTTATCGGCCGCTCGTACTGGGCCCCGGTGATACCGAGGACAGAGCTATTGCTGAGGCGCTCCAGTCCTGCGCAGGAACGCCCGTCCCCCAGAAGCTGTTTGCCGGGTGGGCACAGGCATTTGTAGCTGCCGGCTAGGTTTTGGCACTGGTAGGCGCAGGGTCTGGGCACCTGCTGGCATTCATTAATATCTGTAAAGATGGACAAACAATTCTGTATCACTATAGAACTGGATGGCAGCGTAGTGTAAGTCCGCCAATAACAGATCATGGTGACACCTTACCCAGACACGGCCTCCCGACACCCTGGGTCCGGTACCCCCGGGGACACGTGCAGCGGTATCCGCCCATGGTGTTCTCACATATCTGGTTGTAGCGGCACATGTGGGACCCGTTGCGACATTCATCGACATCTGTGAGAAGAAAAAGGAGAAAGGACGTTAGACGCACACAGTACTGGACATTACAGTGTTTCCCTTACAAGGTGCCTCCAGCAGTTGCAAGACTACAACTCCCAGCATGCCCGGACAGCCGATGGCTGTCCGGGCATGCTGGAAGTTGTAGTTTTGCAATAGCTGGAGGTTCACAGGTCAGGAGACCCTGCCCTAAGGCCTAAATGTCCAATCTGCTAGTCCTCCAGCTGTTGCAAAACTACAACTCCCAGCATGCCTGGATAGCCGTTTGCAACAGCTGGAGACACTCTGGTTGGGAAACACTGGCCAATGTATTTCTAGAGGTGTAAAAATAAATCGGAGGGTCTCATAGCAACACGCAGGCATTGGCATAAGCAAGGTGCCTCCAGCTGTTGCAAAACTACAACTCCCAGCATGCCTGGACAGCCGTTGCAACAGCTGGCGGGAACTTGGTTGGAAAACACTGGTGTACATGATCTGTCGCTCTCCCCTGGGCGTCCTGTCTCAGTACCTACATATAAGGGGATGGCTCCTTATATTGCACTCACCATTGCAGGCTCCAGACTCGGATCGCGTGGTCCCCGTCGGGCAGTTGTCTATACACTGGTAGCTTCCCAGGGTGTTCGTACACAGCTGCTGCGGCGCGCAGACTCCTCGTAGACACTCGTTGATATCTGACAGCAGAGACATCATATAAGGTCACATGATCGACTTGTATACCCACAATCCCCAATGTGCATGTATCCTAAATCTATTAACACATCCCGTCCTTGGCCCAAATTAATGGACTGGATACAAATGTAACAAATGATCAGCTATGAGCAGAATGACACTTTTTAGCCCCCCCTAGAGGCCTTTTATAGGATTTAATTAGAAATGAATGTAATGTATATGAATACACTGATCTATTAGATCAACGCTCTATTGGTGCAGCCTTCCCTGACAACTGATCGGCATCCTGCCATGGGGTGCAGGACAAAACATTTCTGATTTTGGAGTCCAAAGTCTGTGCAAGAGATGGGGGGGGGGGGTGGAAATGTGCTCTGGACAAGTAGGGAGACACCTAGTGGCAGCTTTTTTAAACACAAATGAAACATAGAAAACTTTATTTTTTTAAATCAAAGTACATTAGAAAGATTTTTTATTTACTATAAGGAGCGCAATAGCGAACATTAGTTTTAATGAGAGCGCCCATGCTGTGATCGCTATTGATTGTGGCATTTTAACAGTTAAAGCATAGGGGATAAGTTTCAGATCGCGGGGGTTCCGACCGCTGGGGCCCCACGCGATCTCCTGTACGGGGCCTCGGCAGCCCGTGGGTAGAGGGCGTGTTGACCACCGCACGAAGCAGCAGCAGCTGACACCCCCCCTCAATGCATCCCTATGGCAGAGCCGGAGATTGACAAAGGCAGCGCTCTGCCATAGAGTTGTATTGAGGGGCGTGTCAGCCGCTGCTTCATGTGGTGGTCAACACGCCCCCTTCCCGCAGGCTGCCGGGGCCCTGTACAGGAGATCCTTAGGATAGGGGATACGTTTTTCAGGACTGGACTACTCCTTTAAATGACCAGCCTTGGAGTGATCTCTGATAGCCATCTATACCGGTGGGTGTCAGCTGCAGATAGCAGCCAGGTATGGTGCATGCCCAGATTCCAAGCATGCCCTATTCCCTCACCCAACCCATGCCGTAAGTGTATTTCATGGGTCAGGAAGAGGTTAAACTATATGGGCCCACCGGTCACCCTATCAGCAGACAGTGAGCAGAGCTGTGCAGCGTCAGAATAGTGACACACATAATCCGTGGCTCCCCCATCCCCCTGGATCCTTACAGTAAGGAAATGTGTCACGGTCATTAGTAAATCCTGGGTTGTGTTTCTCTTATCATCTCTATGCTGCCCCCTTCTGACAGCAGGTGGCGCCCCTGGTCAGGACCAGGAATCCCACTCACCTATACAGCGGGTGCCTTTCAGCTCATAGCCGGGGTCACACGCACAGCGGTACGAGCCAATAGTATTCAAGCACCTCTGCTGGCATGGCGAGGACTGGCCGCACTCATCCACGTCTAGAAGAGAGGACAATAAAGACCAATGGTCAATGGACAGAACAGATGCACAGGAAATATCTGATTAAAGGGGTACCCCACTGCGGGTTGCGGGGGTCGTGACGCTATGGCCACGCCACCTGGTGAAGTCACATCACGCCCCCTCATTGCAAGTCATTGGGAGGGGGCGTGGCGACTGCCACGCCCCCTCCCATAGACTTGCATTGAGGGTGCGTGGCGTGACATAACAAGGGTGTGGCCGTGACGTCACGATGGAGTACCCCTTTAAGGCCCATCTCTATCTAAGTCCAATGGTTCTGAATTTCGCTATAAATTCAGATAAAATCAGTTTGTGGCATAAATGACAGTAAATGAGTGGTGCAAAATAAAAAAAAATAAAAAGTTTCAAATTTTTACAAAAAAAATTACATACAAAATGTACAAAAAAAATGTACAAAAAAATGTTTTTTTGCAACATGAATTCTTATTTTTCCTGAGATCCTCATAGAGAAATAAGTAGTGAAGAGAAAAGATGGTGATTTCAGCAGCGGCCGCTCCGTCCTTGGTCACCACATCTGGCTAAAATCTCATCCCGCCCCTGAGCAGTTTTTGTACCTTCGCAGGCCGCCCCCTCAGCATTAGGGCGAAAGCCGGGTCCGCAGCGCAGAAGGCAGCGGTACGATCCGGGCGTGTTGATGCATTCCTGGCCGGAGGGGCAGCGGTGACTGCCGAGCCTGCACTCATCCACATCTGTAAGAAGTAAAAGAAATGCGCAAAATGAAAAGCGGCAGACAAGAGGCGTCGCCACTTAATAAAACCGTCCTAAGTGACACAAAACGGACAAAATGTCAAATAAAGCCGAACTGTTTCATAATAAAAAGTTCTGTATCTTTCTAATCTAAGATCTCTGCTTGCTCTCAGTGAATGATAACGTCTGACACAGGTGTAGGGCGCGTTACAGTGTATCAGGACAGGTGTGTGAAAATAAGAATGGTTGTATTCCGTGACAGCAAGCAGATATCTTTCGGTTCCTTAAAGGGGTTCTCCGCCCCTAGACATCGTATCCCCTATCCAATAGATGTCTGATCTCTGGGGTCCCGCAGCTGTGACCCGTGGAATATGTGTGCAGCACCCGGCGCTTGTTTAGAACACTGGGTGTAAGTGGCGGGGGTCGTCAGCCACACCCCTCGTGATGTCACAACACGCCCCCTCAATGCTAGTCTATAGGAGGGAGCGTGGCGGCCACCATGCCTCCTCCCATAGCCTTGCATTGAGGGGGCGTGGTGTGGCGTCACAAGGGGGCGTGGCCCACTCCAAGCGTTCGCAAAAAAATGTTCCGAACGCTAGGGCAGCAGAGTACCCCTTTAGAAAAGCATTCTGGGTAATTTATTCCTTATGTGGCGCAGCATAGGCTATTATTAGAGAATAACATGGAGGTTTCTGTGGATGCCTTGTGACTACCAGTTTCAGCTGGTGTGGCAAATGGAGTTTTCAGCCATATTGATTGTAATCCTATTCCTGAAATGATTTCCTATTGCTGCCTACATTTCCCATGAATCCTTTAACTTTGCAGAGAGAGATGATGTGGAGTCTGATCACTGCACCTGGACCTATAATTAGGCTGCTGGTGCTGGAGGCCACCCAGGTGAACTTATTAGACTCATAAGTGGGTTGGGGTCAGTTCACATTATGTGAAGTTTCTATGCATTTTCTTATTCAAAGTAAATTGTTAGAGCTGAAAGAGATTTGACCTATAATCACAATTGAGGTATTTAAAGGGGTACTCCGGTGAAATCCTTTTTTCTTTTAAATCAACTGGTGGCAGAAAGTTAAACAGATTTGTAAATTAGACAAGAAAGGAAAGTCCAGCACTGCAGGTCCAAAGCAAGGAAGCCGTTTTATTGTATAAGAACACACGGACACCAAACGTGGATCACAAGTGACGCGTTTCGGCGAGCTCTTTCGTCTTAGTCATACAAAGAAAAATTAAGATCCTTCTGGTCTATATAGGGGAAGGCAGCTCCACCCCCCACCAGGTGAAAACACCTGAGTGGTGTGGGTGGAGCCACCTCCCTCCCACACAGACACAGTCTAAATGTACAATACACATAGAAAAAATTCACACCAGTATGTTATATACAACAATAAATATAGTGAATATACAAAAATAATAAAGAAACATTCTTACAAAATACATGATTTCAGCTGTGAAGTGTACAAAATAGTAAATACACAGTTTCATGGAAGATATATAAAATATATAAACATGTTGATCAAAAAAAACCCCAGCAGTAAAAATAATAAAAATAATGAAAATAAATGCAGTGGGTGTTACACCACACATTACTGACTCAGTAACATAACCAATGATGTGCGTGTAAAATTATATAACAAAAGAACGGGGGGTATAAGCATAAGGTTAAAACCTGTGTGTGTGAACGAGTCTCTAATCAAACCTGCATATATTAGCAAGTAATGTGAGAGTCGTTCTAACAGCAAAGTAAGAGAAAGAAATACGATGAAAAAACTCATGCACCTAATCCAAAAAATATAAAATTCTGAATGACAAGATTAAATGTATATAATATAAGGTGCAGAGTGATCATCGGAATCACAAAATGACAAAATGAAATCAACTTGAGGGTGATCACTGGACACATGGGACATAAGCAAAAGGCAAAAACATATAAATGTAGATAGTGCATACAAATATAAAACTGTTGTTTCTGCACTATTATAAAATCCATTTAATTTAATAATAGTGCAGAAACAACAGTTTTATATTTGTATGCACTATCTACATTTATATGTTTTTGCCTTTTGCTTATGTCCCATGTGTCCAGTGATCACCCTCAAGTTGATTTCATTTTGTGATTCCGATGATCACTCTGCACCTTATATTATATACATTTAATCTTGTCATTCAGAATTTTATATTTTTTGGATTAGGTGCATGAGTTTTTTCATCGTATTTCTTTCTCTTACTTTGCTGTTAGAACGACTCTCACATTACTTGCTAATACATGCAGGTTTGATTAGAGACTCGTTCACACACACAGGTTTTAACCTTATGCTTATACCCCCCGTTCTTTTGTTATATAATTTTACACGCACATCATTGGTTATGTTACTGAGTCAGTAATGTGTGGTGTAACACCCACTGCATTTATTTTCATTAATTTTATTATTTTTACTGCTGGGTTTTTTTTTGATCAACATGTTTATATATTTTATATATCTTCCATGAAACTGTGTATTTACTATTTTGTACACTTCACAGCTGAAATCATGTATTTTGTAAGAATTTTTCTTTATTATTTTTGTATATTCACTATATTTATTGTTGTATATAACATACTGGTGTGAATTTTTTCTATGTGTATTGTAGGGAGGTGGCTCCGCCCACACCACTCAGGTGTTTTCACCTGGTGGGGGGTGGAGCTGCCTTCCCCTATATAGACCAGAAGGATCTTAATTTTTCTTTGTACGACTAAGGCGAAAGAGCTCGCCGAAACGCGTCACTTGTGATCCACGTTTGGTGTCCGTGTGTTCTTATACAATAAAACGGCTTCCTTGCTTTGGACCTGCAGTGCTGGACTTTCCTTTCTTGTCAAGTTTGCATTTATACGTGGAGTCCACACGTTTCCGCGCACCGAGACGAGGAGTGGTGAGCTGGACACTGCGTGAGTGTGTGTTCTATTTGTAAATTACTTCTATTAAAAAATCTTAATCCTTCCAGTACTTATTAGCCGCTGAATGCTACATAGGAAATTCCTTTCTTTTTGGAACACTGATGACATCACGACCACAGTGCTCTCTGCTGACATCTCTGTCCATTTTAGCAACCATGCATAGCAGATGTATGCTAAGGGCAGCATGGTGGCTCAGTGGTTAGCACTGCTGCCTTGCAGTGCTGGGGACTTGGGTTCAAATCCCACTAAGGACAACAATAAATAAAGCGTTATTATTATTATTATTATTATTATAATAACGTCAGCAGAGAGAACTGTGCTCGTGATGTCATCAGAGGGCATTCCAAAAAGAAAAGAATTTCCACTGTAGTATTCAGCAGCTAATAAGTATAGGAAGGATTAAGATTTTTTAATAGATGTAATTTACAAATATGTTTAACTTTCTGCCACCAGTTGATTTAAAAGAAAAAAGGTTTTCACCGGAGTACCCCTTTAAAGAAGATCTGAAGACCTTAGGCTTCATTCACACTCTGAATTATTACGGCATTTTTAATACATTTTACTGTATTTTGCTGTGATATTCCAATTGGCACAATAGAGGTTGAATAGAAGCATTTTTGTTGCAATTTTGGGAGAATCAGGAAAAACTGAAAAATGTAGCAAAATACAAAATGTGTGAACTCACCACAGTACTATAACTACTACTATATACCGTGATCCCATAGAGATAGTAGCAGCAGTATACAGATAGAACTGGAGGGGAGGTGTATAACTACTATATATCCTGATCCCATAGAGATAGCAGCAGTATACAGATAGAGCTGGAGGGGAGGTATATAACTAATATATATCCTGATCCCATAGAGATAGCAGCAGTATACAGATAGAGCTGGAGGGGAGGTATATAACTAATATATATCCTGATCCCATAGAGATAGCAGCAGTATACAGATAGAGCTGGAGGGGAGGTATATAACTACTATATATCCTGACCCCATAGAGATAGCAGCAGTATACAGATAGAGCTGGAGGGGAGGAGTATAACTACTATATAGCCTGATCCCATAGAGATAGCAGCAGTATACAGATAGAGCTGGAGAGAGGTGTATAATCAGGGCTCATGTCCTGCAGGAACTCCTGGAAACGGAGTTCCTGCACTTTTTCCACAGCAGGAACGCAGTTCCCATTAGCAGGAGTCCTGCAGGACTAGCCCTTAAAGGGTTACTTCACCCCTAGACATGTTATCCCCTATCCATAGGATAGGGGATAAGATGTCTGATCGCGGGGGTCTCGGCTGCGGCACCCCAGACATCCGGTGCACGGAGCGAACTTCGCTCTGTGCCGGATGACTGGTGATGCAGGGCAGAAGCTCATGACGTCACAGTAATGCCCCCTCCCATAGACTTGCATTGAGGGGGCATTACTGTGACGTCATGAGCCTTTGTCGCTGCACCCAACGCTCTAAACAAACACCGGTAGCAGCAGGGAGAACGTGGGGGTCCCCAGCGACGGGACCACCGGGATCAGACATCTTATCCCTTATCCTTTGGATAGGGTATAAGATGTCTAGTACCCCTTTAAGTGGAAATCTAGCGTGAGTTCCCACACTTTTTTTCCTAGGACTTGACCCCTGTGTATATCTACTATATATCCTGATCCAATAGAGATAGCAGCAGTATACAGAGAGAACTGGAGGGGAGGTGTATAACTACTATATATCCTGATCCAATAGAGATAGCAGCAGTATACAGATAGAGCTGGAGGGGAGGTGCATAACTACTATATATCCTGATCCAATAGAGATAGCAGCAGTATACAGAGAGAACTGGAGGGGAGGTGTATAACTACTATATATCCTGATCCCATAGAGATAGCAGCAGTATACAGATAGAGCTGGAGGGGAGGTAACTCAATAAGCAATGTAATTTTCTGTGGGTCAGGCTGGTAATCACATGACCCAGTTACAGTGATAAAAACACATGAATGCAGTCGTGCTAAAATAAAACAGATGGTGCTGTAGAGATATTGATGGTGAATGTGCACGATACTCCTCTTATGGCGCTCACCTCTGCAGTTGCGGTTATCCATCGCCAGGGTGTATCCCGCAGGGCAGGAGCAGAGGAAGCTTCCGGGATTATTCTGGCAGATGTGAGAGCACAGACGGCGGAGGTCACACTCATCTATGTCTGAGAGACGTCAGAGCATTAGGATCTCTTCAATTACTAAGTCCTTCATCACCCCCATCATCTCTGTAATGTCCTCCATCACCCCCATCATCTCTGTAATGTCCTCCATCACCCCCATCATCTCTACAATGTCCTCCATCACCCCCATCATCTCTGTAATGTCCTCCATCACCCCCATCATCTCTGTAATGTCCTCCATCACCCCATCATCTCTGTAATGTCCTCCATCACCCCCATCATCTCTGTAATGTCCTCCATCACCCCCATCATCTCTACAATGTCCTCCATCACCCCCATCATCTCTACAATGTCCTCCATCACCCCCATCATCTCTGTAATGTCCTCCATCACCCCCATCATCTCTACAATGTCCTCCATCACCCCCATCATCTCTACAATGTCCTCCATCACCCCCATCATCTCTGTAATGTCCTCCATCACCCCATCATCTCTACAATGTCCTCCATCACCCCCATCATCTCTGTAATGTCCTCCATCACCCCATCATCTCTACAGTGTCCTCCATCACCCCATCATCTCTACAATGTCCTCCATCACCCCCATCATCTCTACAATGTCCTCCATCACCCCCATCATCTCTACAATGTCCTCCATCACCCCCATCATCTCTACAATATCCTCCATCACCCCCATCATCTCTACAATGTCCTCCATCACCCCCATCATCTCTACAATGTCCTCCATCACCCCTATCATCTCTACAATGTCCTCCATCACCCCATCATCTCTACAATATCCTCCATCACCCCCATCATCTCTACAATGTCCTCCATCACCCCCATCATCTCTACAATGTCCTCCATCACCCCCATCATCTCTACAATGTCCTCCATCACCCCCATCATCTCTACAATGTCCTCCATCACCCCCATCATCTCTACAATATCCTCCATCACCCCCATCATCTCTACAATGTCCTCCATCACCCCCATCATCTCTACAATGTCCTCCATCACCCCCATCATCTCTACAATGTCCTCCATCACCCCATCATCTCTACAGTGTCCTCCATCACCCCATCATCTCTACAGTGTCCTCCATCACCCCCATCATCTCTACAATGTCCTCCATCACCCCCATCATCTCTACAATGTCCTCCATCACCCCCATCATCTCTACAATGTCCTCCATCACCCCCATCATCTCTACAATGTCCTCCATCACCCCCATCATCTCTACAATGTCCTCCATCACCCCCATCATCTCTACAATGTCCTCCATCACCCCCATCATCTCTACAATGTCCTCCATCACCCCCATCATCTCTGTAATGTCCTCCATCACCCCATCATCTCTACAGTGTCCTCCATCACCCCCATCATCTCTACAGTGTCCTCCATCACCCCCATCATCTCTACAGTGTCCTCCATCACCCCCATCATCTCTACAATATCCTCCATCACCCCCATCATCTCTACAATGTCCTCTATCACCCCCATCATCTCTACAATGTCCTCCATCACCCCCATCATCTCTACAGTGTCCTCCATCACCCCCATCATCTCTACAATGTCCTCCATCACCCCCATCATCTCTACAGTGTCCTCCATCACCCCCATCATCTCTACAATATCCTCCATCACCCCCATCATCTCTACAATGTCCTCCATCACCCCATCATCTCTACAATGTCCTCCATCACCCCCATCATCTCTACAATGTCCTCCATCACCCCCATCATCTCTACAATGTCCTCCATCACCCCCATCATCTCTACAATGTCCTCCATCACCCCCATCATCTCTACAATGTCCTCCATCACCCCCATCATCTCTACAATGTCCTCCATCACCCCCATCATCTCTACAATGTCCTCCATCACCCCCATCATCTCTACAATGTCCTCCATCACCCCCATCATCTCTACAATGTCCTCCATCACCCCCATCATCTCTACAATGTTCTCCATCACCCCATCATCTCTACAATGTCCTCCATCACCCCCATCATCTCTACAATGTCCTCCATCACCCCCATCATCTCTACAATATCCTCCATCACCCCCATCATCTCTACAATGTCCTCCATCACCCCCATCATCTCTACAATGTCCTCCATCACCCCCATCATCTCTACAATGTCCTCCATCACCCCCATCATCTCTGTAATGTACTCCATCACCCCCATCATCTCTACAATGTCCTCCATCACCCCCATCATCTCTACAATGTCCTCCATCACCCCCATCATCTCTACAATGTCCTCCATCACCCCCATCATCTCTACAATGTCCTCCATCACCCCCATCATCTCTGTAATGTACTCCATCACCCCCATCATCTCTACAATGTCCTCCATCACCCATATCATCTCTACAATGTCCTCCATCACCCCCATCATCTCTACAATGTCCTCCATCACCCCCATCATCTCTACAATGTCCTCCATCACCCCCATCATCTCTACAATGTCCTCCATCACCCCCATCATCTCTACAATGTTCTCCATCACCCCCATCATCTCTACAATGTCCTCCATCACCCCCATCATCTCTACAATATCCTCCATCACCCCCATCATCTCTACAATGTCCTCCATCACCCCCATCATCTCTACAATGTCATCCATCACCCCCATCATCTCTACAATATCCTCCATCACCCCCATCATCTCTACAATGTCCTCCATCACCCCATCATCTCTACAATATCCTCCATCACCCCCATCATCTCTACAATGTCCTCCATCACCCCCATCATCTCTACAATGTCCTCCATCACCCCCATCATCTCTACAATGTCCTCCATCACCCCCATCATCTCTACAATGTCCTCCATCACCCCCATCATCTCTACAATATCCTCCATCACCCCCATCATCTCTACAATGTCCTCCATCACCCCCATCATCTCTACAATGTCCTCCATCACCCCCATCATCTCTACAATGTCCTCCATCACCCCATCATCTCTACAGTGTCCTCCATCACCCCATCATCTCTACAGTGTCCTCCATCACCCCCATCATCTCTACAATGTCCTCCATCACCCCCATCATCTCTACAATGTCCTCCATCACCCCCATCATCTCTACAATGTCCTCCATCACCCCCATCATCTCTACAATGTCCTCCATCACCCCCATCATCTCTACAATGTCCTCCATCACCCCCATCATCTCTGTAATGTACTCCATCACCCCCATCATCTCTACAATGTCCTCCATCACCCATATCATCTCTACAATGTCCTCCATCACCCCCATCATCTCTACAATGTCCTCCATCACCCCCATCATCTCTACAATGTCCTCCATCACCCCCATCATCTCTACAATGTCCTCCATCACCCCCATCATCTCTACAATGTCCTCCATCACCCCCATCATCTCTACAATGTCCTCCATCACCCCCATCATCTCTACAATGTCCTACATCACCCCCATCATCTCTACAATGTTCTCCATCACCCCCATCATCTCTACAATGTCCTCCATCACCCCCATCATCTCTGCACACTTAACCCTTACCGGTGCAGTAGGAATCTGCAGACTGGATGAAGCCCCCAGGACACGCGCCCCCATTCACACCTGTAAGAGACAAAAACAAGACATGAGCTGCAAGAATACAGAGGGGTCATCATAGTAAGAACCGTATCACATATACAGCTGTATTTACATGTATGAGGCCACAACAACTACAAGAAAATCCTCCATTCTTTACACTGCATTTATACAAAGCATTCAGAAAGTCTTCAGACCCGGTCACTTTCTTCACATTTTGTTATGTTGTTCTTAAATCCTTTTTTTTTCTGTTTTTTTCCCATCATTCTGCTTTCAATACCACATAGCAAATAGATGGTGTCCGCTCCATCACTATCGGACTCCTACACGACCGCACCAGACACTGGCAGGGTCAGAGAGGTACACGCACAAAGAAGAAAGGAAGAAATCTACTGTTCAGTGAAAGGTCCTGTATAAAAATGTCTTCCTTTATAAAGACCCATTAAAATATTACAGCAGACAACACAATCCAAGAATACGAGCTCGACGTGTTTCTGGGAAGGTTAACACCTTAGTCATAGTCCCTCAATGGGCTCTGACTAAGGGTTTACCTCCAAAACCCATCAAGCCTATATTCTTGTATTGTGTTGTCCGATGTAAAGTTTTAATGGATCTTTATTAAAAGAAGAGATTTTAACCAACTCAACGCTGGATGACTTGTTTACTATCAATACCACATAATGAAAAAACTAAATTCTAGAAATGTTTCCTTTTTTTAAATAAATTTACTAAAATTTCTAAAATTCTGTTTCACATGCTCCAAATGCTTAAGAAATTACGGAAACCCCTGAGATCAGACATGATATCCCTTATCCTTTGGATAGGGGGTAAGATGTCTAGCAGCAGAGTATCTCTTTAAGTTCCTCACTAGGCTCCAGATCTCTGCTTGTTGCCAGTGAATAGAATTGTTAATGCTTAATTGCACAATTCCGACCCTGTATCACCCGGACATGATCCGCAACATTGGTGTGAAGTGCAGTACAATATAAGGCAGTTTTATCCAGCCAGGGTGCCTCCCGCTGTTGCAAACACTACAAGATGTTCACCATGCTTGGAGCAGGCAGCCATGATTGTGATGTCACAGCCACGCCCCTTGTGACATTATGCCACACCCCCTCCATTCATGTCTATGGGAGGGGACGTGTTGGCCATCACACCCCTCCTATAGACATAAATGGAGGGGGTGTGGTGTGACATCACAAGGGGGCGTGGCTGTGATGTCACAACCACTGCTGCCCGCTCCAAGCGTTCTGAACAAAATGTTCAGAACGCTGGGGCACAGGAGTACTGGGAGTTGTAGTTGTATGCTGGGAGTTGTAGTCTTGCAACAGCTGGAGGCACCCTGGTTGGGATACATTCATATGAGGCCTTGTAAAATGGTTATAAGGTTTTTATAATAAAGTGATGGCTGCCACATCTTTACCTCCTTGCAGTGACGCTGTGAGCTGGAATTGTAGCTCCTCCAGTTCGGGGATATACGAGGATCGGATGGCGCTGACGTGCAGCCTCTGGGCGTTCTTGATCTGGCGACCCAGGCCGGGGTTGTACTCCACCGTGTGATTACAGCGCAGAGATAGGAAGCTGCCGTCCTTGGTGAAGGTTGGGGAGGCCCAGGCGTTGATCTGTCCGGCTCCGGTCTGCACATAGGTCTCTGTGAATTCCTGGGGGGGCAGAAGGATTCGAGACTGTAGATCATACATAAGGGGGCGCTAGAGCAATAGCGGAACTCTGGTTACTGGCAAATGCTATGATGGGTTTGCTGCAGTGCACTGGTTGGTATTAAAGGGGTACTCCGGTGGGGGGAAAAAAAGTTTCCAAATGAACTGGTTCAGGAAAATTAAACAGATTTATAAATTACTTCTATATAAAAAACTTAATCCTTCCAGTACTTATCAGCTGCTGTATGCTCCACAGGAAGTTGTGTAGTTCTTTCCAGTCTGACCACAGTGCTCTCTGCTGCCACCTCTGTCCATGTCAGGAATTGTCCAGAGCAGGACAGGTTTGCTATGGGGATTTTTTCCTCCTCTGGACAGTTCCTGACATGGACAGAGGGGTCAGCAGAGAGCACTGTGGTCGGACTGGAAAGAACTACACAACTTCCTGTGGAGCATACAGCAGCTGATAAGTACTGGAAGAATTAAGATTTTTCAATTGACGTAATTTACAAATCTGTTTCACTTTCTGGCACCAGCTGATTTGAATTTTTTTTTTTCCCACCGGAGTACCCCTTTAAAGCAAATCTGTCATCAGTATCACCCACACTAACTTGTCATACAGGCTTGTAGTGCGGATGATACTGATCAAAATGATACTTACAATGTCCTGAATGTCCCAACCGTTGCGCCTTTATCTGTTTTTCTTTTCATGTAAATGAGGTCCTTGGGGCATGGGCGGAGCTAGGACTGGAGCTCATTTGTATGCACGGCCTCCCTCCCTGCTCTCGTGGCATGGCGCATGCGTTGCTACCAAAGTACACACGGAAGCGGCGTCAGTTTCAGCCTCATGCGGTGTACTTTGGGAGTAGCGCATGCGCCGTGATGAAAACCTGCCGTGAGAGCAGGCAGGGAGGCCGTGCATATTGATGAGCGGAGCGCCCGCCCGGCAGAAGATCATGTGGGGTGCCACAAGCTCCGGTCCTAGCTCCGCCCATGCCCCAACGACCTCATTTACATAAAAAGAAAAACAGAAATAATGGCGCAACGGCTGAGCCATTCAGGACATTGTAAGTATCATTCTGATCAGTATCACCCGCATTACAAGCCTGTATGACAGATTAGTGATACTGATGACAGATTTCCTTTAAGGGGTTGTAATTTGGGGGTCTGGGTGTGAGTTCAACTTCACCCCAAAATTATATAATCGTTCTAACGGGGTTTTCAGGATTAGAAAACCGCTGCTTCTTTCTTGCAAAAGCAGCTCTACTTCTGACCACAGGTTGTTTCTGGTATTGCAGGTCGGCTCCACTGAAGTGAATGGGACTGAGCTGCAGTACTAGACACAACCTGTGGACAGGAGAGGCGCTGTTTTTGCAAAAATGAAAAAGAAGTTTCTGGTTTTATAAAGCTTTTTAATAATAAATATTTTACAACTTTCTGTTTCAAGGGTTTTTCTAGAACTTTTTTGGTTGATGGCTAGGCTGTCACCCCCCACTATACAGTGCACAGGGTCAGAATCCCTGCACCATACCTTAAAGGGGTACTCCCGTGCCCCAATGTTCTGAACATTTTGCTCCGAAAGCTTGGAGCAAGTCGTCCGTGATGGTGACATCACGGCCACGCCCCCTTGTGACGTCATGTCACACCCACTCCATTCATGTGTATGGGAGGGAGTGTGTCGGCCGTCACGCCCCTCCCATAGACATGAATGGAGGGGGCGTGGCGTGACATCACAAGAGGGGGCGTGGCCGTGACATCACGACCACTGCCGCCGGAACCATGCGCTTGTTTAGAACGCCAGGTGCTGCGGGGCCCCCAGCGATTAGAGATGTTATCCCCTATGCTTTGGATAGGGGATAAGATGACTAGCAGTGGAGTACCCCTTTAAGTTCCTCACTAAGTTCCTGATCTCTGCTTGCTGTCAGTGAATGGAATTGTTAATTCTTAGTCACGATTACGCACCTGTACCAGCAGGACACAATCCACAACATTGGTGTGAAGTGCAGTACAATATAAGTCAGTGTTATCCAGCCAGGGTGCCTCCAGCTGTTGCAAAACTACAACTTCCAGCATGCCAGGACATGTCCAGGCATGCTGGGAATTGTACTTTTGCAACAGCTGGAGGCACCCTGGTTGGGATACATTCATATAAGGCCTTGTTCTTACGTGTTCTTCATGCTATTCCTGTTACCTGGAGGACGATATCAGAGGACGCCAGCGATTCCGGTACGAATCCATTGATGACGATATCGAACCACAGGATCCCGTCGGAGTCCAGCCCCCGAGCGATGTGAGTGATGCGGAGCTGTTCACCTACAGCAAGTGAAGCCATAGATTAACATAGACTAATGTCACTAGCGCCTCCTACAGCTAAACAGGGGTCACTGCTCCCCAAATTAAAATGTATGGGATATCGTTAGGATATCAGATTGGTTGTGGCGCGCTATAGCGCCCCTGATTAGCAGCTGTTAGAAGGGCCTCGAGATTCGTGCAAGCCCTGAAGCCTATTCAGTATTTACCTTACTTTCAGGTCCATTTGTGCAAAATATAAACAAACAAGTTGCCTCCATCTGTAGCCATTGGCTGTCTGGACATGCTGGGAGTTGTAGTTTTGCAACAGCTGGAGGCACACTGGTTGGGAAACTCTGCCATAAGCCATAGGTAGTAGATTACTGTGGGTGAAGCAGCAATGACAATTGCACTAAATATGGTTGGTGTTTCCAAACCAGTGTGCCTCCAGCTGTTGTAAAACTACAACTCCCAGCATGCCCGGACAGCCTTAGGCTGTCCGGGCATGCTGGGAGTTGTAGTTTTGCAATAGATGGAGGCACACTGGTTGGGAAACACTGGCATAGATAGTCGTGTGACTATAGGGCTGCAAAAGGCAGTAGAGTACAAACAGTAGAAGAAAGGGGGCCCTATAACATATATCAATATGGGCCCCTATTATGGCAAAATATCAAAAACACAGTGTCCCAAACACTTCCTCCTTCAGGGAATAATGGGCGCTGAAACAATCAAATATGGTCAATTGAAAATATATTAAAAACATACAACGCATTTCCAGGCCATTCTGGCCCCTTCCTCAGGTACGATACAAATGTGAAAGATCAGGGTACATGTATATTCTGAATGGTGACATCACATAAAAATATCATGATTAAAATCACAATTAAAAAAATCATTAATACCAATAATAAAAATGTCATATATAAATTCATATTTGTAAACAGATTATTGAAAGGACTTGAATATACATTTTTATTATTAAATTGTGATTATTGGTATTTATTTTTATTGATTTTATTCATTACGTTTTTATTTCATGTCACCATTTAGAATTTATATGTACCCTGATCTTCCACATTTGTATCGTGCCTGAGGAAGGGTCTGGAAAGGCCTAGAAATGCGTCATATGTTTTTAATAAGCTTTCTATTGGCCATATTGGATTGTGGCAGCGCCCATTATTCCCAGAAGGAGGAAATGTATATCTAATCGTTTCAAAGGACTTATGTGTTGAATTCATATAGCACGTTACATGATGCACAGGATGGGGGGGATCTGTTTAGTGCATGGACAAGAGGCTCTGTCCTTGGTGGCGGGTGTATACATAGAGAGCAAGACTTACCTGTGGCAAACTCCACCTGAGACTCTTTCCTGAAGACTCCTTTGGTGAGGCTGAAGCCATTAATGGTGCCATCGGAGGGGAAGGCGGCGGACCAGTAGAGGGGGGCGATCATGGAGATCAGCACCTTCATCAGGGGTCCTGGATGGTAACACAGTCAGGACGTTAAGGTTTAATATCAGGACGTTCTGTCTGTAGTCCTGCCACTGACAGTCAGTACACAATGATGGCTGCACGTACCTATGGCGGGTGGGATGTTTTCGATGCTGCTGCTTATAGTGGTGGCTCTGGTCTGCGGATTTTCTGTCATGTTGGCGCTGAGCGAGGAGAGTCCAAAATCTTGATCGTTAACAATTCCAATGAGACTGGCGCGTACCCGAGAGGCGACAGCTGAGAATGGGAAAGACTTACATTGTTTATCATGAAACATAATACAGATAATAAAACCACCACAAACCACTCTACTTTCAGGTTGAGTAGTTGCCAAGAACTACAATTCCCAGAATGCATTTCTGTCCCTTTGCTCTTCATCACAGTTCGTCTACCCTGCCTACTCCCCTAATCACAGCACTACTGCCAGTTCCCCACCTAGAGCTGTTGTAGAACATCTCTTTTCACACAAACTATCGCACAATCCATGAGGTTGCAGCACCTTTTGTATTCATTCCCTGTCTGCTCCTCTGCCTGTGGCATTGCTCGGCACAGTGCAGCAAGGTATAAAAGCACCTCATTCTACTAAATATCCCAATAAAGTTATATAGGTACATGTGTATATGACAGGGAGATGGTGATGTCAGCTGGAGGGGCTAATCAGAGGTGATGACATCACTCGGGCGTAGCGGGGGCTAAAGCTTTATAGGGTACCCTACTTAATAGGATAGAAAACTTTTTTTTTTTTTTTTTTAAATCAACTGGTGCCAGAAAGTTAAACAGATTTGTAAATTACATCTATTAAAGAATCTCAAATCCCTTCCAGTACATATTAGCGGCTGTATACTAAAGAGGAAATTCTTTGATTTTTGGATTTCTCGTCTGTCACGACCACAGTGCTCTTTGCTGACCTCTCCTGGACATTTTAGGACCTGTCCAGAGCAGGAGAAAATCCCCATAGCAAACATATCCTGCTCTGGACAGTTCCTAAAATGGACAGCAGAGTTCAGCAGAGAGCACTATGGTTGTGACAGAAGAGAAATCCAATAAGAAAAGCATTTTCTCTGTAGTATACAGCAGCTAATAAGTATTGGAAGAATTAAGATTTTTTAATAGAAGTTATTTACAAATCTGTTTAACTTTCTGGCACCAGTTCATTTAAAAAAAAAAGTTTTCCACCGGAGTACCCCTTTAAAGACAGGACACCTCCTGAGAGCAGAGGATAATGGGAGAGAGGGAGGAGCTGGGGAGCCACTGAGACAACACCACGCTGACAGTGAGAGGACTATACAACTTCCTGTTGGGAGAGTGAAGAGGAGCTGTGGATGTGTGGAGAAAACACCACACTGACAATGAGAGGAATACACAACTTCCTTTCATGAGTGAGGGAGGAGCCAAGAGCTGCTGAGACAACACCACACTGACAATGAGCGGACTACACAACTTCCTGTCAGGGGTGAGGAAGGAGCCAGAAGCTGCTGACAAAACACCACCCTGACAAAAAGAGGACTACACAACTTCCTTTCAGAAGTGAGGGAGGAGCCAAGAGCTGCTGAGACAACACCACACTGACAATGAAAGGACTACACAACTACCAGTCAGGGGAAAATTACGCCAAAAAAACATGCTGAAGCAAGTACAATTTGTGATACCGCTATATTAGTAAGTTTTATATCATGGGGTGATAGTTTTATTTAAATACAATTTTCTGAATACCGGAATACCCCTTTAAGGTGGTGCCATACCTCGGCATTGCGGCAGCTGACATGTCTCTGTTTCCACGTCCTTCCCAAAGCAGGTTTTTCCGCCATTTTGCGGGGGAGGGGAGAAGCAGGATCGAGTGCGCTGTCTGGTGCCTTCACCGCAGGACGCCGAGCACTGAGACCAACTGCTCCACCCGGTCCAACCCCCGTCCACTGCGAAAGAGAAAACCGCAAATCACACGAAATATTTAAGTAATCAATATTTATTGTAATTGAGAAGCGTCTATATCAGTGGTCTCCAAACTGTGGACCTCCAGCTGTTGCATAACTACAACTCCCAGCATGCCCGGACAGCCAACGGCTGTCCGGGCATGCTGGGAGTTGTAGTTTTGTAACAGCTGGAGGACCACAGTTTGGAGACCACTGGTCTATATCCTCAGCAGTACCTGGGCAGAGAGGCAGACTACAGGCCCTGACATCCACGTCCCTCCCCATACAGGGTCGTCCTCCATTGGCCGGTGGGGGGTTGTTACACATCCGGACCCTCTCTTGGACTCCCTGACCACAGGTCCTAGTACAGGGACCCCACTCCTGCCATTCTGAGAAGCCGCCGTTAGCTGTTAAGAAACAATACAAGTCAATGGGATCCATTGGTCATTACTGGTATTTATAGTGCAACGGGGACGGAACGGCATTGTGGATTCTGTTATAACAAAATATCAGGTGTGAACAGAGCCCAGAACTCCACAGGTGAACGCTCCACTCTGTAGGTTCTGTTGACCGTCACTCAGTTATAGAGAGCCCAGGTATATGTTTGTGTATATATATATATACAGTGCTCCCTCAAGTTACAATATTAATTGGTTCCGGGACGACCATTGTATGTTGAGACCAGAACTCTATGGAAACCTGGTAATTGGTTCTAAAGCCCCAAAATGTCATCCAAAAATAGGAAAGAGTGAGGATTAAAGATAAATAAGTAGATAACTAATATAGATAAAACAAATCCTTACATATAAAAGTAATAAAGATCTGCTGGGGGCTGTAAATCACTGTCTAATCACAGCCAAAGGCTGTCCGGGCATGCTAGGAGTTGTAGTTTTGCAACAGCTGGGGACACCCTGCTTGGGAAACACTGGTCTATGTAGAGGACAGGAGCTTCTTCGGGGTCCTGTACAGAACACACAATGTCCTAAAAAAGTTACATGGAGTCACCCTCACCTGGTGTCCAAAGGAGCAGGTAACCCTGGTACAGTTAAAGTGTACAGAACATGTAATACCTCTCTGTACTGTAGGGGGCGCTACCAGACATCAGTCAGTGCATACACTTCAGTAATACAGGTAAAGAGTACAGAACATGTAATACCTCCCTGTACTGTAGGGGGCACTACCAGACACCAGTCAGTGCATACACTTCAGTAATACAGGTAAAGAGTACAGAACATGTAATACCTCTCTGTACTGTAGGGGGCGCTACCAGACACCAGTCAGTGCATACACTTCAGTAATACAGGTAAAGAGTACAGAACATGTAATACCTCTCTGTACTGTAGGGGGCTCTACCAGACATCAGTCAGTGCATACACTTCAGTAATACAGGTAAAGTGTACAGAACATGTAATACCTCTCTGTACTGTAGGGGGCTCTACCAGACACCAGTCAGTGCATACACTTCAGTAATACAGGTAAAGAGTACAGAACATGTAATACCTCTCTGTACTGTAGGGGGCTCTACCAGACATCAGTCAGTGCATACACTTCAGTAATACAGGTAAAGTGTACAGAACATGTAATACCTCTCTGTACTGTAGGGGGCTCTACCAGACATCAGTCAGTGCATACACTTCAGTAATACAGGTAAAGAGTACAGAACATGTAATACCTCCCTGTACTGTAGGGGGCACTACCAGACACCAGTCAGTGCATACACTTCAGTAATACAGGTAAAGAGTACAGAACATGTAATACCTCTCTGTACTGTAGGGGGCTCTACCAGACATCAGTCAGTGCATACACTTCAGTAATACAGGTAAAGTGTACAGAACATGTAATACCTCTCTGTACTGTAGGGGGCTCTACCAGACACCAGTCAGTGCATACACTTCAGTAATACAGGTAAAGAGTACAGAACATGTAATACCTCTCTGTACTGTAGGGGGCTCTACCAGACATCAGTCAGTGCATACACTTCAGTAATACAGGTAAAGTGTACAGAACATGTAATACCTCTCTGTACTGTAGGGGGCTCTACCAGACACCAGTCAGTGCATACGCTTCAGTAATACAGGGGTTTTACCAGTGAATGCCCATTCTGATTGGTCAGTTCTCTCGGCCATTGACAAGTTTCACAGATCTGGACTGTCTTTGTCCAGATTGTCATTGTATGTTGAGTCTAGTTTCAACTTACAATGGTCCAGAAAAGACCATTGTATGTTGAAACTATTGTATGTTGAGGCCATTGTAAGTTGAGGGATCACTGTAGTGGATAACCAAGGGATGCTGTGAGATTTCAGCTCTGAAGGCTTCACTAGATAATGGTCACTTCACACAGATAATATGTTTTTTCCTTAGTTTTCACCAATGTGAGCCTACAGGTAAATGGCGTCATCGTGCTATATACTATCGTGCTATATACAGCAACTTTATATATAGTATCGTACCCTAAGGCTAGAATTTCTGCCAGAGATTCGGAGATTTAGCCAGCGGCACTAAGACCACACGGAATGCATTTCTGGGTGGATTGACATCTATGGGGACGGCAATGCAGTCCGTGCGGTCCTAGTGCCGCCGGCTTGATCTCCGGCAGAAATTCTGTCCAGAAATTCCACAGTGTGAACCTAAGCCTAAGAATATGAAATCATGCAAATAAAGAAAGACATATACAAGAAGTCCTGAACGTGGTGCTCGTGGGTAAATTCTTTACACGCTGATCTGGTGTCTGGTGAAAATTCTGCCCAGGTTTATCTATATAAAATTCAGCTCTTAGGGCGGCAGAACTTTGGATATATTCGGGTTTGTAGGGGAGGATGTATAAATAGGCTCTGTTCACACTACCGATGTGGTGTCCATTATAATTCATAAGCCAAATCGTGTGTATTATAATATATAAAAAAAATAATATATATATATATTTATTATAATACACACGATTTGGATTGTTATTAATAATTTATAGTATATTATAACTATAAAAATTATTGCCCAACAAATTATTCTGACACAACGTCACATGAACATTTGCGCTTTGCACCTTAGAATGCCCTTTTTTACGCACTTTTGAACATATTTGCAGTTTACTAAATAGCATTGGCCATGTTGTATATCTCCTATATGTCCTCCCTTGTATTAACGCCTTCCTCTCCCCTGTTCTCCATGTTCCAGAGGCCAGCGGAGAACGACAAGCAAGGTTCTCTGACATATTGCGAGTGCACCAGTTATACCAGCACATGTGCGGCCATCTTTACTTAGGGAATGGCTGCGTCTGCCCATTCCTGACATCATTTTCTCTTCCTATTGGCTGCACGGACCTTCGCCATGTCAGTAGGTGTCATTCATTATCTCATGCATTGGTGACTGTGGCATAGACTTCACCCCCTGACGAAGGGTTCGAAACACGTCGGGGTGTATACTAGGAGTCTCGGTGCTCTGGTATGAATTGTTTACTGTCTTACTCCATATTGCTGCTGCTTTGCCTTACTGTTCCCATGGCTTCTCTTTTACATGTATCCTTAAAGGGGTATTCCTGGAGAAACCTTTTTTTTTTTTTCATATCAACTGGTTCCAAAAAGTTAAATAGATTTGTAAATTACTTCTATAAAAAGATCTTAATCCTTCCAATAATTATCAGCTGCTCAAGTTGAGTTGTTGTTTTCTGTCTGGCAACAGTGCTCTCTGCTGACATCTCTGTCTGTCTCGGGAACTGCACAGAGTAGAAGAGGTTTGCTATGGGGATTTGCTTCTACTCAGGACAGTTCCCGAGACACGTGTCATCAGAGAGCACTTAGCCAGAAAAGAACAACTCAACTTCAGCTGCTCATAAGTACTGGAAGTAATTTACAAATCTGTTTAACTTTCTGGAGCCAGTTGATATATAAAAACATTTTTTTTTCCTAGATAATCCCTTTAAAGGGGTACTCCACCCCTAAATACCTTATCCTCTATCCAAAGGATAGGGGATAAGATGTCTGATTGCAGGGGTCCGACTGCTGGGATCCAACGGCTGTCCGGGCATGCTGGGAGTTGTAGTTTTGCAACAGCTGGAGGACCACAGTTTGGAGACCACTGGTCTATATCTTCAGCAGGACCTGTCAGGCAGACTGCAGGCCCTGACATCCACATCCCTCCCCATAAAGGGTCGTCCTCCATTGGCCGGTGACCATCGATTTAGCCTAAATCCGACACCACACCCACTTTAAAAAACTGGAGTGCATCATGTAGACCCCTTTTATAGTGTGGTGAGAATTTTGCACCACTTTTTACCGAATACATCCTCCGGTGTGTCAGTGTGATTTTGCCACCTTACTTGTAGGGATAAAATATTTTTATAGGGTTGGCCTATGAGTCAGCAATGTGACATTTTTGGTAGATATAGAAAGAATGGCGTCGCACGCTGGAATCTTTGCCGGGCCTACAGATGATCGTGTGAACAGAGCCTAAATGAATTTGTTTGTTTATGTGCATTTACTTTACATGTAAGTTCCATTTCCTATAAAGCCCCATCACACGGCGGAACAAGTCGGCGATAGGACCGCTCGGAAATGCGCCGTCTCCATAGGCAGCAATGCATTCCCGAGCGGATTCTACAGACAGAACTGACATGTTCATTCTTTGTGTAAAGTCCGGAATCGGAATTTCCGCAACAGATGTTTTCGCCGTGGAAATTCCGCCATGTGCGCGGTGCAGTGGAATCTCATTGAAAACAATGGGAGCCTGCTGCAACAGAATTCCCAAGCAGAATTTTTCATCCGTGTGAATGGGGCCTAAGAAATCTGACGTCTATGTGACTGTCATTCTTTTACTTACCGTAAACTCGTAGTTCTACCCCGCGCCGGGCGATTCCTGCGGAGTTAGTGACTGTGCAGAGGTAGTATCCGGAATCCTGCAGAAGAGTTTGTGGGATGCGCAGGGAGCCGTCTTTAAGGAACTCGAGTCTGTAACAACAGGGGGTTAGAGATCTCCTTATTATTACTATATAAGAGAGATGGCAGAGAAGGATCAGAGATGGCGGAGAGGGATCAGAGATGGCGGAGAGGGATCAGAGATTGGGGAGAGGGATCAGAGATGGCGGAGAGGGATCAGAGATGGCGGAGAGGGATCAGAGATTGGGGAGAGGGATCAGAGATGGCGGAGAGGGATCAGAGATGGCGGAGAGGGATCAGAGATGGCGGAGAGGGATCAGAGATGGCGGAGAGGGATCAGAGATGGCGGAGAGGGATCAGAGATTGGGGAGAGGGATCAGAGATGGCGGAGAGGGATCAGAGATTGGGGAGAGGGATCAGAGATAGCGGAGAGGGATCAGAGATGGCGGAGAGGGATCAGAGATTGGGGAGAGGGATCAGAGATGGCGGAGAGGGATCAGAGATGGCGGAGAGGGATCAGAGATTGGGGAGAGGGATCAGAAATGCGGAGAGGGATCAGAGATGGCGGAGAGGGATTAGAGATGGCGGAGAGGGATTAGAGATGGCGGAGAGGGATCAGAGATGGCGGAGAGGGATCAGAGATGGCAGAAAGGGATCAGAGATGGCGGAGAGGGATCAGAGATGGCGGAGAGGGATCAGAGATGGGGGAGAGGGATCAGAGATGGGGGAGAGGGATCAGAGATGGCGGAGAGGGATCAGAGATGGCGGAGAGGGATCAGAGATGGCGGAGAGGGATCAGAGATGGCGGAGAGGGATCAGAGATGGCGGAGAGGGATCAGAGATGGCGGAGAGGGATCAGAGATGGCGGAGAGGGATCAGAGATGGCGGAGAGGGATTAGAGATGGCGGAGAGGGATCAGAGATGGCGGAGAAGGATCAGAGATGGCGGAGAGGGATCAGAGATGGCGGAGAGGGATCAGAGATGGCGGAGAGGGATCAGAGATGGCGGAGAGGGATCAGAGATGGCGGAGAGGGATTAGAGATGGCGGAGAGGGATCAGAGATGGCGGAGAGGGATCAGAGATGGCGGTGAGGGATTAGAGATGGCGGAGAGGGATCAGAGATGGCGGAGAAGGATCAGAGATGGCGGAGAGGGATCAGAGATGGCGGAGAGGGATCAGAGATGGCGGAGAGGGATTAGAGATGGCGGAGAGGGATCAGAGATGGCGGAGAGGGATCAGAGATGGCGGAGAGGGATCAGAGATGGCGGTACGTTACCTGAACATCTCCACGGAGAGCGTGCTGCCGTCTTTTTTCCACGTCACAGATGGCGGGGGCAGCCCCTCCACCCAGCACGGTAATAAGGCTGTTTGATTGACAGAGGCGCTGACCACGGACGGTCCGGGCAAGATGGAGGGGGCGACTATAATGTAAAGTATCATGTGACCTTCTGTAATGCGAACATATAAGACCGCGCCGTGTGACTTGTGATATTCACTTACTTTGTATTTGCACAATAAACCTCAGGCTGGTGGTGCCTATGGGGTTGGAGGCGATGCAGGTGTACTCGCCGCTGTCAGACGCCTGCAGGCTGTGGATCTGAATGTAACGGCCCTTGGAGAGAATCTGGACCCTTCTGTCCATCTGGAAGAAAATATATCAGTGTATACAACACGTCCACAATATATATCAGTGTATACAACATGTCCACAATATATCAGTGTATACAACACGTCCACAATATATATCAGTGTATACAACATGTCCACAATATATCAGTGTATACAACATGTCCACAATATATATCAGTGTATACAACATGTCCACAATATATCAGTGTATACAACACGTCCACAATATATATCAGTGTATACAACACGTCCACAATATATCAGTGTATACAACATGTCCACAATATATATCAGTGTATACAACATGTCCACAATATATATCAGTGTATACAACATGTCCACAATATATCAGTGTATACAACACGTCCACAATATATATCAGTGTATACAACATGTCCACAATATATCAGTGTATACAACATGTCCACAATATATATCAGTGTATACAACATGTCCACAATATATCAGTGTATACAACATGTCCACAGTAGATCAGTGTATACAACATGTCCACAATATATATCAGTGTATACAACATGTCCACAATATATATCAGTGTATACAACACGTCCACAATATATATCAGTGTATACAACATGTCCACAATATATCAGTGTATACAACATGTCCACAATATATCAGTGTATACAACATGTCCACAATATATATCAGTGTATACAACACGTCCACAATATATATCAGTGTATACAACACGTCCACAATATATATCAGTGTATACAACACGTCCACAATATATATCAGTGTATACAACATGTCCACAATATATCAGTGTATACAACATGTCCACAATATATCAGTGTATACAACATGTCCACAATATATATCAGTGTATACAACACGTCCACAATATATATCAGTGTATACAACACGTCCACAATATATCAGTGTATACAACATGTCCACAATATATCAGTGTATACAACATGTCCACAATATATATCAGTGTATACAACACGTCCACAATATATATCAGTGTATACAACATGTCCACAATATATCAGTATATACAACACGTCCACAATATATATCAGTGTATACAACACGTCCACAATATATATCAGTGTATACAACACGTCCACAATATATATCAGTGTATACAACATGTCCACAATATATCAGTGTATACAACACGTCCACAATATATCAGTGTATACAACACGTCCACAATATATATCAGTGTATACAACACGTCCACAATATATCAGTGTATACAACATGTCCACAATATATATCAGTGTATACAACATGTCCACAATATATATCAGTGTATACAACACGTCCACAATATATCAGTGTATACAACATGTCCACAATATATATCAGTGTATACAACATGTCCACAATATATATCAGTGTATACAACATGTCCACAATATATATCAGTGTATACAACATGTCCACAATATATATCAGTGTATACAACATGTCCACAATATATATCAGTGTATACAACATGTCCACAATATATATCAGTGTATACAACATGTCCACAATATATATCAGTGTATACAACATGTCCACAATATATATCAGTGTATACAACATGTCCACAATATATCAGTGTATACAACATGTCCACAATATATCAGTGTATACAGCATGTCCACAATATATCAGTGTATACAACATGTCCACAATATATCAGTGTATACAACATGTCCACAATATATATCAGTGTATACAACACGTCCACAATATATATCAGTGTATACAACATGTCCACAATATATCAGTGTATACAACATGTCCACAATATATATCAGTGTATACAACATGTCCACAATATATCAGTGTATACAACATGTCCACAATATATCAGTGTATACAACATGTCCACAATATATCAGTGTATACAACATGTCCACAATATATATCAGTGTATACAACACGTCCACAATATATATCAGTGTATACAACATGTCCACAATATATATCAGTGTATACAACACGTCCACAATATATATCAGTGTATACAACACGTCCACAATATATATCAGTGTATACAACACGTCCACAATATATATCAGTGTATACAACATGTCCACAATATATATCAGTGTATACAACATGTCCACAATATATATCAGTGTATACAGCATGTCCACAATATATCAGTGTATACAACATGTCCACAATATATCAGTGTATACAACATGTCCACAATATATCAGTGTATACAACACGTCCACAATATATATCAGTGTATACAACATGTCCACAATATATATCAGTGTATACAACATGTCCACAATATATATCAGTGTATACAACATGTCCACAATATATATCAGTGTATACAACATGTCCACAATATATATCAGTGTATACAACACGTCCACAATATATCAGTGTATACAACATGTCCACAATATATCAGTGTATACAACACGTCCACAATATATCAGTGTATACAACATGTCCACAATATATCAGTGTATACAACATGTCCACAATATATCAGTGTATACAACATGTCCACAATATATCAGTGTATACAACATGTCCACAATATATCAGTGTATACAACATGTCCACAATATATCAGTGTATACAACATGTCCACAATATATCAGTGTATACAACATGTCCACAATATATCAGTGTATACAACACGTCCACAATATATCAGTGTATACAAGATGACCACAATATATCAGTGTATACAACATGTCCACAATATATATCAGTGTATACAACATGTCCACAATATATCAGTGTATACAACATGTCCACAATATATCAGTGTATACAACAGGTCCACAATATATCAGTGTATACAACATGTCCACAATATATCAGTGTATACAAGATGTCCACAATATATCAGTGTATACAACATGTCCACAATATATCAGTGTATACATCATGTCCACAATATATATCAGTGTATACAACATGTCCACAATATATATCAGTGTATACAACATGTCCACAGTAGATCAGTGTATACAACACGTCCACAATATATCAGTGTATACAACACGTCCACAATATATCAGTGTATACAACATGTCCACAATATATCAGTGTATACATCATGTCCACAATATATATCAGTGTATACAACATGTCCACAATATATATCAGTGTATACAACATGTCCACAATATATATCAGTGTATACAACATGTCCACAATATATATCAGTGTATACAACATGTCCACAATATATCAGTGTATACAACATGTCCACAATATATCAGTGTATACAACATGTCCACAATATATCAGTGTATACAACATGTCCACAATATATCAGTGTATACAACATGTCCACAATATATCAGTGTATACATTGGCGTCCACAATATGTCATGAATGTATATTGTTATATCTAGAACTATACGGACCCACAGAGCTCCCCAATAGAACACCTTTGTACCCCTCTAATTTACTATCCCAAGACTCAGCAGCTTCATCATCGTACCTGGAGGGGGGCTTCTCCTCTGAACCATTGAATAGTTGGGACGGGGTCTCCTTCCACCCTGCACTCCAGGACCAGTTGTCCTCCAATGGACACCGAGAGCGAGCGCGGTTCATCGGGTCCAATAACAGTGGGAGGAACTGCAAAGAGAGGAAAGCACTTTCCATATTAGATTAAAGGGGTAACTTCTTTTTTTTTTAACTGGTGCCAAAAAGTTTAACAAATTTGTAAGTGACTTCTATTAAAAAATCTTTACCCTTTCTGTACTTTTTAGCAGCTGTATGCTACAGAGAAAATTATTTTCTTTTTGATTTTCATTTTTGTCTTGTCCACAGTGCTCTCTGCTGACACCTGATGCCCGTATCAGGAACTGTCCAGAGCAGGAGAAAATCCCCATAGCAAACCTGTGCTGCTCTGGACAGTTCCTGACATGGACATCAGATTTCAGCAGAGAGCACTGTGGACAAGACAAAAAAGAAATTCAAAAAGAAAAGAATTTCCTCGGTAGCATACAGCTGCTAAAAAGTACTGGAAGGGTAAAGATTTTTTTTAAGAGAAGTAATTTACAAATCTGTTTAACTTTCTGGCACCAGTTGACTTATAACGGCTGTCCAGGCATGATGGGAGTTGTAGTTTTGCAACAGCTGGGGGCCTCCTGGTCGGGAAACACTGGTTTAAGGGGTTGTCCAGCATTAGCCCCAATCATGTCTGTTAGTGAAGCTCCATAGAAATAAATGGATCAGCTGCTCATCATGGAAGTTTTCTGTGTTTGGACGAGATATTTAATTTGACTACAGGAGGACTCACCTTTCAGTCGCACCCACGTCGCCCTGGTGTCTCTTCCCGCCGTGCTGCTGGCCATGCAGATATAGATTCCAGCGTCTTCGGCCTGGAGCATTAGTGATAACAATTATAAATCTTTACATTATTGGCATCAGGATGTGTCACATGATATAGAAAACAGCGCAACATTGTATCACATTATATCCTAACTGTCAGTTAGAGGGGAAGTATCATGTACAAAAACGGATCCTCTATCTGCAGAATAGATCTCAGGGGTCCGACCGCTGGGACCCCCCGCAATCTCCTGTACAGGGCCCCGGCTCTCCCTGGAAACAGAGCATGTCGGCCCCCGCGAAACGGACGAGACGCCCCCTCCATATAGCTCTATGGGAGACCGAAATTGTTCATAGAGATGTGTTCTGCAGACATTGTCATCGACGACGCTTCACTACATCCCCTCCAGGACCTATCATAGAAACCTGGGTTCACACCACGTTTTTGCAATACAGTTCCCGTATACGTTTTCAATTAGAAAAACATAGGGAACCGCAATGAAAACCGTACGCCAAAAGATGCATCAAGTTGTGTCCGTTCTGCATCCTGCACAGTTTTGTCAGGGAAGGGAGAGAGGAGGGAAGGGGAGGAGAGGGTAGGAGAGGGAAGGAGAGGAGGGAGGAGGAGAGGAGAGGGAAGGAGAGGAGAGGGGAGGGGAGGAGGGGGGAGGAGAGGAGAGGGAAGGAGAGGAGAGGAGAGGGAAGGAGAGGAGAGGGGAGGGGAGGAGGGGGGAGGAGAGGGAAGGAGAGGGAAGGAGAGGAGGGAGGAGGAGAGGAGAGGGAAGGAGAGGAGAGGGGAGGAGAGGAGAGGGAAGGAGAGGGAAGGAGAGGAGGGAGGAGGAGAGGAGAGGGGAGGAGAGGGGAGGGGAGGAGGGGGGAGGAGAGGAGAGGGAAGGAGAGGGAAGGAGAGGAGGGAGGAGGAGAGGAGAGGGGAGGAGAGGGGAGGGGAGGAGGGGGGAGGAGAGGAGAGGGAAGGAGAGGGAAGGAGAGGAGGGAGGAGGAGAGGAGAGGGGAGGAGAGGGGAGGGGAGGGGAGGGGAGGAGGGGGGAGGAGAGGAGGGGGGAGGAGAGGAGAGGGAAGGAGAGGAGAGGGGAGGAGGGGGGAGGAGAGGGAAGGAGAGGAGGGAGGAGGAGAGGAGAGAGGAAGGAGAGGAGAGAGGGGAGGAGGGGGGAGGAGAGGAGAGGGAAGGAGAGGGAAGGAGAGGAGGGAGGAGGAGAGGAGAGGGGAGGAGAGGGAAGGAGAGGAGAGGGGAGGGGAGGAGGGGGGAGGAGAGGAGAGGGAAGGAGAGGGAAGGAGAGGAGGGAGGAGGAGAGGAGAGGGGAGGAGAGGGGAGGGGAGGAGGGGGGAGGAGAGGAGAGGGAAGGAGAGGGAAGGAGAGGAGGGAGGAGGAGAGGAGAGGGGAGGAGAGGGGAGGGGAGGGGAGGGGAGGAGGGGGGAGGAGAGGAGAGGAGAGGGAAGGAGAGGAGAGGAGAGGGGAGGAGGGGGGAGGAGAGGAGAGGGGAGGAGAGGAGGGGGGAGGAGAGGAGAGGGGAGGAGAGGAGAGGGGAGGAGGGGGGAGGAGAGGAGAGGGGAGGAGGGGGGAGGAGAGGAGAGGAGAGGGAAGGAGAGGAGAGGGGAGGGAAGGAGAGGAGAGGGGAGGGGAGGAGGGAGGAGGAGAGGAGAGGGGAGCAGAGGGGAGGAGAGGGGAGGAGAGGAGAGGAGAGGGAAGGAGAGGAGAGGGGAGAGGAGGAGGGGGGAGGAGAGGAGAGGGAAGGAGAGGAGAGGAGAGGGAAGGAGAGGAGAGGGGAGGGGAGGAGGGGGGAGGTGAGGGGAGGAGAGGAGAGGGAAGGAGAGGAGAGGGGAGGAGAG
>NC_079197.1:2703389-2705889 GCF_029499605.1 Hyla sarda
AGTTCCAGAGTGCCTTGTGATGATACTGATGAGTGTGTCCTATGATGGCGTTGGCCCCTGGTGCTCTCTACTCTGATGTGACTGCAAGTTAAAATACCTGGCTAGCCTCCCCGACGTTTCGCCAGCGTACTGGCTTTTTCAAGGCTCCGAGGTTAATTCATTGGCCTTCATTAGCCTTGAGCCCTTGACAAAGCCAGTTCTCTGGTGAAAAGTCGGGGAGGCTAGCCAGGTATTTTAAATTGCAGCCACAGGAAATTGCTAATCAGAGAAGCGTGCACCAGTGGTCAACACCATCATAGGGCACACTTATCAGTGACCATATCATCACAAGGCACACTGGAATACAACTAACAACCTGCATAGTACCGTGACCGTGTTTAGTCCAGCACTGACATCTAGTGGCAGTATTTAGGGTTGTAACAGTATTTTAAAGTGGAAACAATAAAATTGTGTGCTAGGGGTTTTTCTGAGTTGTGGTTTAGCCGGGGAGAGTCACCCCCAAAGGTTTTCTCATCACTCCAGGTATTAGTCCCTACGCAGTCACATGATGTAGGAAAATCTAACCGAGCCCCTTTATTACAGCAGCTCGGCTAAGAGGTTGTTTCCAGTAATGTTGAGCAGAATTATGCATGCAGCTCTGAAGTATAACACAAATAACGCATATATTCTATTCCCAAACTGTGAGGCCTATCATGTGTGATACTACCTTGTGGAAAGCTGTAATCTAAGTCTATCATGTGTGATACTACCTTGTGGAAAGCTGTATCTAAGTCTATCATTTGTGATACTACCTTGTGGAAAGCTGTATCTATCATGTGTGATACTACCTTGTGGAAAGCTGTATCTAAGTCTATCATTTGTGATACTACCTTGTGGAAAGCTGTATCTAAGTCAATCATGTGTGATACTACCTTGTGGAATGCTGTATCTAAGTCTATCATGTGTGATACTACCTTGTGGAATGCTGTATCTAAGTCTCTCATGTATGATACTACCTTGTGGAATGCTGTACCTAAGTCTCTCATGTATGATACTACCTTGTGGAAAGCTGTATCTAAGTCTATCATGTGTGATACTACCTTGTGGAAAGCTGTATCTATAATGTGTGATACTACCTTGTGGAATGCTGTAATCTAAGTCTCTCATGTATGATACTACCTTGTGGAATGCTGTACCTAAGTCCTCTCATGTATGATACTACCTTGTGGAAAGCTGTATGTAAGTCTATCATGTGTGATACTACCTTGTGGAATGCTGTATCTAAGTCTCTCATGTGTGATACTACCTTTGTGGAAAGCTGTATCTAAGTCTATCATGTGTGATACTACCTTGTGGAAAGCTGTATGTAAGTCTATCATGTATGATACTACCTTGTGGAATGCTGTATCTAAGTCTCTCATGTGTGATACTACCTTGTGGAAAGCTGTATCTAAGTCTATCATGTGTGAATACTACCTTGTGGAAAGCTGTATCTATAATGTGTGATACTACCTTGAGGAATGCTGTATCTAAGTCTCTCATGTGTGATACTACCTTGTGGAATGCTGTATCTAAGTCTACCTTGTGCAATGTTATCTCGTGAAATTCTGTATCTAAGTCTATCACATGTGATACTATCTTGTGAAATGCTGTATCTAGGTCTATCACGTATGATACTACATTGTGGAATGCTGTATCTAAGTCTATCATGTGTGATACTATCTCGAAAAATGCTGTATCTAAGTCTACCTCGTGTAATATTATCTCATGAAATACTGTATCTAAGTCTATAAAATGTGGTACTATCTTGGGAAATATTGTATCTAAGTCTGTCATGTGTGATAATATCTTGTGGAATGCTGTATCTAAACCCATCATGTGTGATACTACCTTGTGGAATGCTGTATCTAAGTCTATTATGTGTGATACTATCTTGTGAAATGCTGTATCTAAGTCTATCATGTGTGGATACAGTCTGCTGAACTGTAGTCCTCCAGCTATAGCAAAACTACGACTCCCCAGCATGCCCGGACAGCCATTGGCTGTCCGGGCATGCTGGGAGTTGTAGTTTTACAAAATGTGGAGGGACACAGTATGCAGCATATCACACGCACAGCATGGTACTTACTCTCTACCAGAAGGGTGAAGCTCTTCTCTGCGGTTCCAGCAGGGCTTGTTGCTAGACACGTGTAAACGCCGGCATCTGACACCTGCACATGGGAGATCCTGCAGGCGAAAAAAAGGACAAATACATATAACTACGTGCTATGCTTACATGAAAGAAAGGGGGCGCTATTACAAATAATATCCTATCAATGTCGTTTGATGGATGCTGATTTACCTATCAGTATAGTTTTAGGATAAGGGAGGAAATTGGGTTTACCCAAGAGGAATTCGTAGAACAATGGTTTTCTATTTACTAGGAGCCACCACTAGAGGGAGCTGACAGCACACAGAATTATACATCTGTCAATACATTTAAGGGATCTATACAAATCCACATTCAAAGAGCTCCACCTAG